>NC_091837.1:88029410-88330481 GCF_037783145.1 Equus przewalskii | reverse complement strand
TTCATTTTCAAATAACGCTACTGCTTGTTGCATACACTTCATGTCAGGTCGGTAAGGGTAAGATGATATTAGGAAAACCAGTGGAGAGGTTGCTGTCACTGGTTTAGCTTCACGTCAGTAGAGATGGTTAAGCATTTCTACGCACCTTTGGAAACATTAAGAAGAAATTAAACTTGCCGCTATCTGGCAAATATTAATCTTGGCATATTTTTCTTCCCCTCAGCCTCATGAGTTTAGGTAAAAGAAAGATTCTGGGTCACTATTTCACCATTCTCTGATATGGAGATAAGATGTCTCCGCCTTTCTCCATGATTGGTAAAGGAAAAATATGAACCCCTTTTAATGAACATTTGGGAAAATAAAAAGTGACAAGGAGTCTTTCATCTTCTCTCAATCTTTGACCTCATCCTTGAGGCAAAAACAGATCAAAATCTAAGGAATTTTTCTGCCAAAATCTCTTTTAAAAAATGAAGCTGCGTGCCTATGTATTCCCTGACTGTGCACTCCCCTCCGTTCCTTATGTTCTCCTCACCCAACTCAGAGAAGCCAAATCTCAAATAAGGAAATCTTTCCTTAAATAGGTAAAAATCATTCTCTCTCTCTCTCTCTCATCATTACTTAACTACCTGGTGGGGAATGTAAAACAATCAGAGTTGGTGGTACAACTATTTTATTCATTTGTTTATCTCAGGAAATTAATTCTTTGAACAGCCCTGCAGCCATTCCTGTGGCTGTGGCCACTTGTTTTCTTTTCTCCATGTCACAGTTGTAGCCAGCATTAATCCATTGCCAGACCCCCTCATAGAATATTTTCCCTAGGTTTTGTGCTCTGCTTGTGTTACTGCTTTGTACCAGTAAACAGTCAAGCTTTCAGAAATCACCCTGCCGAAAAAAGAGGCAAAGAACAAGGCTGGTGTTTCTGGCAGGGTACAGAACAAGTGGCAGGAGCTGTGCCTATGGCAGAACCCAGAGGATGCAGGAAGTAACCACGGTCAGCCTGGTCAACTCTTTTGAATGAGTGAGCCTATCAATTATTAAGACTTACCTTCTCTAAGAGCAATATCTTTTTCAAAAAATGCTTTCTTTGTCTTCTTTGAAAAATGTTTCTGGCATCCCTCTGAAGGGGAGGCACACACATACCAACTATATACTAAAAAGCAAACAAACAACCACAGTGAAATGACGGATTAAAGAGAATGTGATTTCCATGAAGTGGAAGGAAAAACGAAACATCTAAAAAGTTTCACCTTGCCATTTAAATTAAGTCAGAGATAAAACAAGAAAAAACACCTCTGTGGAGACTGTGGAATGCAGGCTTTTTAATGTGAAAAGCCAGCGTAATTGTTACTTATCTTTTATGCATGCTTTAGGGCATAAATTGATATGGCTTTATCTATGATTTAAAAAATTCATGATTCAATTTTGAAGAAATCGAATAGTTAGTATCTACGAAATGATACTTACTCATCACTATTCTAAGATATTTTTATAACATTTTGATACTAAATCTGAAATAAAAATCTTCTTCCTTAATTCCATAATTTTGGATGTCTCTGTGAAAAATTGACATTTATCCCTCTGTCAAAATCTTATAAAAGTATATCTAAATGATTCTTAATGCAGTATTAAGGTCATAAAATGTATACCAAAGAGAATATGCATCTAGATAAATAGCAGCGTATGAGGGAAGGAAGCGTTCACAATTAGAAAAATACAAGAAGACAGCTGTGGTGAGGGCATGCCAGATGGAACTGTATCTTAGTTGTCAGAGTTCAGGGCTGATCACCAAAGAGCCACCCCATTTCCCACCCCAGACAAGAGAGTGAGATCCTGTCCTGTAGTCTGCACACTCACCGTGCTCCAAAGGCACCGAGTTACTTCAACTTCTCAGCTTTCCATGTGCTGGCTTCCTTCAGTGCCTTCAGTCAGGACCTGTGAGATGGGAGGAACCTGGACAAACATGGCGCCTTGAGGCACAATAACGTCAAGAGGAGTAGCATGTTTGACACTCTTACAACGGGGACTGTCAGAAGAGATTTATTATTATTATCGTTATTATTTTAGCTTAAATCTCAATTTTAAAGTTAATTATCCTGATGAAAATTTCATCTTAGTAGAAAAGGTATAATGTAAGGAAAGAAAGAGGGAATGAGAATCACATAGAATTTAGAAACTGCTGGCAGAAAACCCATAGAAAGACAACATACGTCCTACAGAAAAAGAAGGGTCCTGCAGAAACAGGTTAACCAGTTAATGACGACATGAAACTTAAAGCTCACACAAATGAGGCTGCGACAGAAACACTGCAGTTCTTTACTCAAAAAAATGTTTAGGATTCTTCTCCCTTTACTTCAAATATATCTATTTCCATTCATAGCCAGTTATCCCTGACCTGGATTAAAAATAACCCATCCACCAACCTCTTAGAATTTTATTTCTGTCCCTGTGGGTCTGTTGGTCCATGTAGCTGACGTCTTCCCTCCTCCCAAAAGATAGGGTTCAGCCTAGTGATGAGAAAGTGTCTCCTGCTTCCGTTCAGGAAGGAGAAAGGGAATACATGTGCCCTGAGCTTAAAGTTTATTTTGTTAACCCTGAATAGCCTTCCCCACCCAGTTACCACCTTCCTTGTCTTTCATTCACACTATGGTTAACAGCATTCAGCATTCTGTTTTCTTCATCCAGCTGGATCATCTTAAAATCTATACTTCTTACTGCAGCAGAATAAGTTATCCAAAATCAAAATATCATTCACTTGTTCATAAAGGCTTCAGTGAACCCATATGCCATGGGGTACATTTTAAGATCATTAATATAGGAACAAAAATCTACTCTGAGCTACTCATGGTATGGTTCTTTATCAGGTGCCATTTTTAACTTTAATTGGATTGACTATTACTGTGGTTGAGCACTTTGCCATTTGGTCATTCTGTTCCCAACGTACTTCTTGGAGTCTTATGCCCGTTTTCTTTTACTGAAAAGTAGTTTTTACTGATGTTTAGGGAATCTTTATATATTCTGAGCAACAAATTTAGCTGTGTGCAGGTGTGCACATATCTTCTCTCAACTAATGTCTTGTTTTATCATTCTTTTAGTGGATGGAAGTTCCTCATTTTAATATACTCCAAATTATCAATTATTTCCTTTATACTAATGTACTCTTAAAAGAAAACCTACTCCAAGGATAAGAAGTTATTTTCCTATATTATTTTCTAGAGATCTTTTACAACTTAAATCTATAGTCAACTCAGAATTAATGTTATATATGGTATGAAAATCACCAAAATTATATTTTTCCAATTAATCAGTACTAGTTAATGAAAAGAGTGTCTTTTCCTCACTGTTCTGTGGTGCTACATGTGTCAAGATTAAGTGTCTGTGTATGTATGTGTGCCTCCCTCTGGAGTCTTTATTGTTTCATTATTTTTTCCCTTTTTACCCTTGCATCAATATCAAACGCCTTATTTTATTACTTTATTGAGATAATAGTGGTTTATAGCATTGTGTAATTTCAGGTGTATATTTTTATTTATCAGTTTCTGTATAGACTGCATCGTCCTCACCACCAATAGTCTAATTTTTATCCATCACCATGTGTATGGGCCCCTTTACTCCTTTCTCCCACTCCCCCAACCACCTTCCTCTCTGATAACCATTAATCTGTTCTCTTTATCCATATGTTTGTTTATCTTCCACATATGAGTGAATTGATGCAGGTTCACCATAACTTTTTTGGTTTTTGTGAGGAAGATTAGCCCTGAGCTAACTGCTGCCAGTCCTCCTCTTTTTGCTGAGGAAGCCTGGCTAACATCCGTGCCCATCTTCCTCTACTTTATACATGGGATGCCTACCACAGCATGGTGTGCAAAGCGGTGCCATCTCTGCACCCATGATCCCGGGATCCGAACCAGTGAACCCTGGGCTACTGAGAAGCAGAACGGGCAAACTTAACCGCTGCGCGACCGGGCAGGTGGCCCCTCACCTAACTTCTGATATGTAGGAAACAATGCCTTCCAGTTCTTCTTAACTATGTCTTGTGGAATGTTGGTTCCCTTCATTCGCATGTAAATGTTGCATTCTGCTTGGGGGGAAATAACCTCCTGGGATTTGTATTTTGTATTTGGTGTAACACTAAATCTCTAGAATATTTTTTCCTGAGAATTGATTGTTTAAAGAAAATATGGAGTCTTCAAATCCATGAGCATAATACATTCCTCCATTTTTCTTTTTCTCCTCACACAATTGAGTAGTTTTTTGAGAAGAAATCTTTTACATTTTTGTTGCTTTTATTCCTAGGAATTAGATTTTTGGTGGTGGTGTAAATTATAAAATTATATTATCTCATTAGTTAATTCTAGGGCAAAAATGTCAATGATTTCTGTACGCTGACTTTGTATCTGACAACCTTGCTTTAACTCACCTATAAACACGCATTTTGCATCATAGTTTGAATTTTCTATATCATCAAATGAAATGTCTACATATGATTAAAATTTTATCTGTTTTTCTATTTTTGTCCATTTTATATTCTCTCGTTTGACTTATTGCACTCTCTAGAAAACTCAGTAAATTTAATTACAAATGGTGAGACTAAGCATCTTTGTCAACAGTTCAACATTTAGTATGTCACTTCCAACAGCTTTTTGTAGATAATTTTTTCATTAATGATTCCTCTTTTATCTTTGTTGGAATTTTTTCTATCATAAATTTTCACGCAACTATCAAGATATCATGTGATTTTTCTTTTATTTTGTTAACATAGTAAATTTCATTGATTGATTTTTTAAACTTTTTTTCTGAGCATTTTAAACATACAAAAGTAAAGATAATGGTTCAGTGTATCCCCATAAAATTATCATCAGGATTCAATAACTGCCAACATGTGGTCAATATTATTTTATCTGTAGTACCCCCTTTCCAATGATTATTTTGAAGTACTCTCTAATTCCATTTTTACACCTGAAAAAGTTAATAATAGTGATTTAACATCATAAAAATCTACTATTCAGTTCCTCTCAATTTTCCCCAGTATATTTCCTCCTATAAATATATACTGACTTATTTTATGATTGATTGCTTTGAATCCGGATCCAAACACATCTACATTTGGCTCATGTGTTTCCAAGTCCCTTAGACTACACTCGCTCCTCACTTTTTTTTTTTTTGAAATTTAGTTCATGAAGAAACTAGAGTAATCTTTCACATTTCGGACCTTGGTGATTGTTTCCTTGGTGTTATTTAACATGTTTTTCTGACTGATATATTTATGGCAAAGTACTATTTAGATCTAGAGACTTGATCAGATTCCATTTCATTATTTTGGCAAGAATAATTAATGGCAGTGTTTTGCACTTCCTGATACAATATATTGTAAGCATAGAATGTTTGGTTGTTGCAGTTTTTTGATATGAAAATTATACAGTGTGTTCAAGCATTTTGAGACTAACACATCCATTATAAAATTCACTTTCATTCTTTTTTATTTATATTTTCTTTCTTTCTTTCTTTCTTTTTTTGGTGAGGAAGATTGTCCCTGAGCTGACATCTGTTGCCAGCCTTCCTCTTTTTGCTTGAGGGAGATTGTCGCTGAGCTGACATCTGTGCCAATCCTCCTCTGTTTTACGTGGGATGCAGCCACAGTGTAGCTTGATGAGTGCTGCATAGGTCCATGCCTGGAATCCGAATCTGCAAACCCCAGGCCGCCAAAGCAGGGTATACAAACTTAACCACTACACCACCTGGCCAGCCCCACAGTCTTTTCTTTTATTATCTATTAATGTGAACAGTCATTTGTGATCAATCCCTTGAAATGTTATTTAACTGGGTATTATAAAATAGTGACATTATAATTCTGGCATTCTTCATTGACTATTTGGTAGGGCTGGGGCACCATTCATGTAGAAAAGACAAAATATTTTGGTTTATTTTCCTTTATTTGTGATTTTCAGATAATGACATGTTTTCACAGAATCTTCTAAAGTTCAGCAATTTCTATTAATGTAGAATTATGGCCTCAGGCATCATAGCATTTGGGGCATGTTTAAACAAGTTGAAGGTATTTCTCCTTTTTCTTAGAATTTTATTTTTTTCCTTTTTCTCCCCAAAGCCCCCCAGTACATAGTTGTATATTCTTTGTTGTGGGTCCTTCTAGCTGTGGCATGTGGGACGCTGCCTCAGCATGACTTGACGAGCAGTGCCATGTCCATGCCCAGGATTCGAACCTACGAAACTCTGGGCTGCCTGCAGGGGAGTGCGCGAACTTAACCACTCGGCCATGGGGCCAGCACCTAAGGTATTTCTCTTTTTGATGCTCAAACTACTCTAACTTTTTTCAAGTAGCATCCTGTTATATATATAGCGTTATCTTCTTTGTTTCTTCTTTTATTTAGGTCTCATCATATTTTTATTATGTTAAAGTTTTACTTCTTATTAAATTTTATTAGTTTTATCTAATAACCAGCTCTTAACAGCCAGGGAACCCAGAAGGGCTATCTAGTACTCAGAGCCAAGATATCACCTCACTCCCATCAGAATGGCTACAATTAACAAGATGGGAAACAATAAGTGTTGGAGAGGATGCGGAGAGAAGAGAACCCTCATACACTGCTGGTGGGACTGCAAACTGGTGTAGCCATTATGGAAAACAGTATGGAGATTCCTGAAAAAATTAAGACTAGATCTACCATATGATCGAGCTATTCCAAAGCTGGGCATTTATCCAAAGAACATGAAAATACAAATGTGTAAGGATACATGCACCATTATGTTCATTGCAGCATTATTCACAATAGCCAAGACTTGGAAGCAACACAAGTGCCCACTGACTGATGATTGGATAAAGAAGATGTGGTATATACACACAATAGAATACTACTCAGCCATAACAAATGATGAAATCCCAGCTATTTGTGACAACATGGATGGACCTTGAGGGACCTTGAGGGCTAAGTGAAATAAGTCAGAGAGAGAAAGTCAAATACCTTATGACCTCACTCATAAGTAGAAGATAAAAATAATAAACAAACACATAGAAACAGGAATTGGATTGGTGGTTACCAGAGGGAAAGGGGGAAGAGAGGAAGGTGAAAGGGGTGATTAGGCACAGGTGTGAGGTGATGGACTGTAATTCATCTTTAGGTGATGAACATGATGTAATCTACACAGAAATTGAGATATATATATAAATTTATATAATGCTATAAACCAATGTTACCACAATAAGAAAAAAAGAAGGAAACTAAAATGCCTCTTGGTGCTATTGTCTGTTTCTTTATCTTTACTATTCCCCATCTTCTCTTTAGTTTGAATGTATTTATGTTCTTTATTTTCTTGAGATGGAATCTAAGATCATTAATTTTCAGCCTTTCTTTGTTATGATGGATGATGTTAAAGCTACATATTTTCTCTGGGGGGTGCTTTAGCATCATCTCACTAATATGATATTTTATTATTTTTAAATAAACAAATATTTTGATTAATATTACATTTTCTTCTTGGGATCAATAGTTAATTGGAAGTATGTTTTCTTAATTTCTAAACATATAAGCTTGTGTATTTTTTATTATTAATTTCCAACTTACTTCTACTATGGTCAGAGTATATTTTCTGTATAATTCAGTTGTTGGAAATCTTTTGAAACTTGTTTCATGAGACCATCATATTATTACATTTTGTATATAATCTTCAGGTTCTCGAAAAGAATATGTATTTCATGCTGTTGTTTGTGGTGTTTTTTGTATGTCAAATGTGTCAAAAATGTCATTTGAGTTGGTTCATTGCTCTATACTTTTTTTCATGTTCAGTCAGTTTCTGAGAGGAGTATGTTTATATTTATTTATATGATTTTGGATTTGACTCTCTTTTTATTTCTCTAATTTTTAAATTACATGAAATGGAGATATTATTAATTGCTATGGATATGTTATAGCTTCCCTGTGAATTGAAACTTTGATCATAATGGACTCTCTCTTATCATTAGTATCCTCTTTGCCATTAAATACTATTTGGCCTTAATCCAGTGATATGAGGTATATTTTTGTTATTATATGCATGTTAATTTTCCTAGCCATTGAGAAACTGTCTAAATTTTCTATTTTATGTGTCTCTTAAAGCAGCATATATTTTCTTTATACTCAGATCTGATAATCTTACTTTTATTTGGAGAGTTATTCTAATTTCAAGTAATATAATTACTCATAGATTATTTTCAAACTTCCATGTTACTCTTCATCTTATAATGATTCCAGATGTGTTATTTTCTTTTTTAAAGTCTCATTTCTTGCCTTCCTTTATGATTGGATGCTGCATTTTTTATAATTCTACTTCCCTGTCATAGATATACACTTGAGGTTGTTTAAGACGTTACCCAAGGTTTAGGACATACTTCGTTAACAATCAAAGTCTAACATGAAGTTTTACTCCTATCCATTCCTCTCCAGTAAAAAGACTTTAGAACTCTTTAAATACATTTACCTCTTTGCTAATATATACACTATTATCATCATATATTTTATATATTATATTTAAAGCCTAACAAATGATATAATTTTTCCCATGCCAGAAAGAGGGCCCCTAGAATTTCCTTAATTATGAGAATGCTATTGATGAATTACATATTACACTAGAGTTTTTGGTCAAAAATATATATATTAAGCACCTCTAGTTGTCCTCAGTGAGAGTGTTGCTCCAGATTACTTTATATACTATTAGTATTCATATGAATTTCTGAGTCAGCGAGTGAAATCACAAAATTCTCAAATTCCCCTGAAATTCCCTCACTATTATGAAAATCAGTATTTGCTGATTTTCCTAAAATATTTCTTGGTAACCTCAAAATAACCTTCAAGACAATATGCCCATTTGTCTCTGATCATTTAGGTCTCTTCTGTGCACTTTTTGTTACTTTCTTCTACTGGTCTTTCATAGATTACACTTAAAACACTTAAGCTTTTGTATTGATTCATCTATTTTAGCTTTCGGAGAAGCTGGAAACGAAAGCACTCTTCCTCCATTGTCATCTTTGGTTTTTTTCCTCTGGGAAAACATTGATTTTTCTCCTCAGCGTTCCTAATGGAAGCATGATTCCGTTTTTGTTTATTTCCTTGTTGATAGACTGTGGTAGCGTCACCGAGAATTCCAATACTGTTCTGGGAAGCACTAGCAGCTGCCACTGCAGACTGTAGGGAGGCTTGGTGGAGTCTAAAAGCTGTTTGCTAAAAAGTGAATTAAAAATAGGTATTAAAGACCAAATGACAGTTTCTCGGCACAACAAAATCCCAACTTTCTATCCACATTAATTAAAATACTCTATTTTGTTTATATCCATAAAAATATCTTGTAATTAAATAAACCCGTCATATGTTTAACTGTAGTTATGCAATTCTGCTATATACTCTTGCGGTAAGAATTTTAGCATAAAAAGAAAGCATGCATTTTGACTTCTCCTAAGTATCTTTAAAACACTCAAGCCATATCGCTGTTTCCATCAAGAGCTTGCATCTAATAGTATTCACTTTAAAGTATTCCAAGGGCCGGCTCCGTGGCCGAGTGGTTAAGTTCGAGCGCTCTGCTGCGGCGGCTCAGGGTTCGGATCCTGGGCGCGGACATGCACCGCTAGTCAGGCCACGTTGAGGCGGCGTCCCACATCCTACAACTAGAAGGACGTGCAACTAGGATATGCAACTGTGTACATGGGGGATTTGGGGAGATAAAGCAGGAAAAAAAAAAAAAGAAAGATTGGCAACAGTTGTTAGCCCAGGTGCCAATCTTTAAAATAAATAAATAAATAAAGTATTCCAAAACAGAAAGGATAATTCTCTAATAGTTACTGTGAACGTGGGTCTGTTCTTTGGTAGTTTAACTCCTCGTTGCAAATTTCTTTTTAAAATATTGGCAACTTCAACTTTCCATTCAAAGCTGTGTACACGAGTGTATGTGTGTATGCGCACTTTCAGCTGAAGTTCTCTTGAGTAATTACTTTTAGATCATTAAGGAAGAGGCAATATTCTAAACTGCACTCACTATTTCATATAAATTAACCTTATTCCCATTGTTCTAAACATGTTTCCCAATATCCCTTTTTTGACTTTTGTTATATATCAGTGTCTGATAAGTTGCTGAATTTGCAAAAGCTATAGCTTTTTTCCACAAAATCAATTCGGTTCAATTCAATTCAATATTTACTGAGTGCCCACTTTAAAACATAAGTCAGCTCATGTCACTTCTCTGTTCAAAACTCGTCAATATTCTTATTTCACTCAGAGAGAAAAACAAAACCATGATTCCGGCCCATGCACACCTTGTTCTTCTGCTGCCTTCTCTCTCGCTGCGTGACCCCTCACTGACTATTTTCCAGTGTTACTTGCTATCATTCCAACATGCAAGTCCCCCACCTCAAGTCTGCGTTTTCTGGTTCGTATTACCTATACTCAATACAGGCATGACTCACTTTTTTTACTGCTCTCAAGCAATCCACCAAATATCACCTTCTCAGTAAGACCCCTCCTGAGCATTGTGCTTAACAGTTTAACTATAAAGACTCCTTCCTGGGCTTTTGCAACATGTGAATGAAACACATCGTGATCCCTGCTTTCTTGGACCCCGGATATGGAGGTGGTGATCTAGGTAGACAACCAACAACAGATGTTGTGAATAAGTAAATTTTACAGAATGTTAGAGTGGAAATATGCAATGGAGATGAGAGGCAGTAGAATGGGTAAAGGAGGATTCAGACCCTCGGAAGCAGGGGTGAAAAGAGAGCACAGGTTTCCATATTGAACAAGTGATTGGGGAGTGAGATAACCAAACTCATCATTTCCTTCGTATATATAATATTACTTTAAAATTTGGTATTATAGTTACGTTTTAAATATATAAGTTCTGCAATTCCATTTCAGTGAAAATCTGTGTCACAATTAAATTGAAATACTGGAAACACATTATTAAATAATGAATCATATGTTTACTCTTTCTTAAATTTTTCTTATTTTAACTATATTTTATCATTTATTTCTTCGGAGAATTAAGTAGTTTTATTTATTTTTCCATTGATTTACATCTCGAAGGGAAATATGGCATTCCCTAAGGAATAAGTATAATGGGAGGTAAGGCTGTATTAATTAGTTACCAAGAAATGCACAAGAAACATTCCAGGTTCTTCTTTCAGAAACCAGAAAACCAAACTCATACACTTCACTCTCTACCCAGGTGGAGCCACTCACATATGATGTGCAGAGATGACTGCTTAAGTGAATGCTGGAGGATTTTGGTACAGTAAGTGTAATTTGAGATAAATAATATTCTCTATTATATGTTATTTCTGTATCTTACAATGTTATAACCATAAAAACCCCCTCTTCCACAGTACAACTCTGAAATACTTTCTGTTTTCTTGAATAAAACACCATTTGCAAACCCCGCCCCACCCCAAATCTGCCTGGTGGATCAGAAAAAGCAACATTTGTGGCAATACCGCAAGAGAAAAAGACTGTATATGTTTCAGTACACCTCAAACCTTAAGGCCTTTTATAATACAAGATAAAGGTAATGACTTTGTCAAAATATTTATGGAACCATCAACTGCAGTCAAATGCCAGTTTGACGCAAAGATTAGCTAATAACAGAGATAGATAGAGAAAAGACCTGGCTCAGACAGCTACGTAATCTATCTAACCACCAATAGAGATTTTCAGCCAGGTTGGTGATACAGGGTTTACAGAAGAATTTTGGACTTACACCAAGTAAAATGTGGATATGATATTTTGATATGCTTCACAGTTTTGAAATGACTATCTGGAGTCATATTCAAATCTCCCCTATGAATATCCAGGGATAACTAAGGCAATCACGAAAAGAAAAAGATCGTGCACCTCACCGGATGTCAACAGATTATTATAGGTCCACAATAATTAATACTGTGAGGAAATGATACTACGATAGACAAAGTGTCAAATGGCCTACGGGAGGCCAGAACTAGGCACACAGGTGCATGGTCATGTGGCATGAGACAGGGCAGTGTGGAAAGGGGGATCTTTACACTAAACGGCGCTTGATCAGCTGCATGCCCGTGTTCAAAAGCAAGAGGAGAGAATGGAGGGGGAGGAATGAAAAAGAAACCAGGAGACTACACCACAACTTTATAAAAATTATTTCCAGACAGATCATCAATTTAACTATGAAATATACAATAATCATGCCTCTTATAGATAACATAGGAGAATTTAAGAAATTAAGTTAGGGAGAATTTCTTAAGCTCTACTGAAGCATCACATAACAAAGCTTTAACCATTAATTTAATAGAGATAAATTGCACTATATTAAATTAGAATTTTGGTTCATCATTTTAAAAGAGTAAAAACACAGACCACGTACTGGAAGGTAGTATCTGCAACACTTATAATGAACAAAGGGCTGGATCTATAGTACACAGAGAACTAAGTACCCAATAGACCAAAGAACTAAGTATCCATTAGAACAAAGTCATCAAAAAATACACGAGAAATTTGGATGGGCATTTCAGAAAAAGCACATTTAAATAAACAATGAACAAATGAACTTATGTAATGAAAATTTTAATCTAAGCAGTCTGAATTCAGGTCAGAGACGCAATTACTATTTTATTCCTCTTTCCATTGGTTTGTCTTCTATTTCTATTGAACGATTTTTTTTCTTTTTAACTTGTTTTATTGTAGATTAGAAATCATATCTTTGCTTTCATTAATTATACATTTTCCAGTTTGTTTTTCGTCTGCCAAGTTTTTATAAAGTTCTGATTTTGTAAAAATAATGCCGATGTCATTTCTGCTTTTTCCTTTACCCTTATTTCATATGAAAATAATGTTGGTAGCCCTTGCAATTCTGTTAGGCACATGACTTGGCATCACCCTTTTTGATAGAAGAGTTGACACACATAAAGCCTTCTATCTGAGCATTAGGGATATTGTAAGAATTAAATGACCAAACATATGCACAAGGCCCTTTAATAGTGCCTGGACATAGTAATTGCTTCATAAGCGCTAAATATGCCTCCGAGGTGTTCACTGTATGAAGCCACATGGTCCATCTGAGGATGGGAATGTTCATTCTCCCCAGGAAAAATGGGGACTGGGCTTTTGATTTCTGTACTTCCCACATTAACAGTTCTGTTCTTTGATATTTTACCAATTGTAAAAACCATCCAAGCTTATTGAAAAACTTAAATTTTCTGAAATTTATTAAGAAGCAAATGAAAATGACTTAAAATTTAACTATGCTGAATTAATGGGAGCCTTTTCACATGTATTTTTTATGTACATATATAAGTGTATACAGATAGGTACATAGGTAGATAGATAGATAGATAGATATAAAATATAAATTCCAAATTACTTTTTACTGTGCTATGGATTTATCTAGAAGAGATCTTCAATGCAGCTGAATAGTTACTTACAATGTTTAAACTTTTAGTCTGATTGGTCCTCAGTTCTCCCACACTCACCCAGCGCTCACTTGGCCCCTCTTTCAAGATCCAGCACCTGACAATCAACCAACCACGTGCCCCATGCACCTGCCTGGGTCTCAAGTTCCTGGTGGGCTGAATGGGCCAAGGTCCGAGGTCTGAAGACAGTGAGACAGTAACGGTGGTGCTGGCACCACAGTGAGCAATACGCATGTAGCCCCATAAAACAGCAGCACCCACCGTGGGCCAGCTCTCCCTACAGTGATCCTTGATTGGGTGCTGAGCGAAAATGGCATGCTGGACTCTGAGAAAGCCAGAGGGAAAGGGAAATCAAGAAAGTGGCTGCTGCAGGCCCTTCTGGCATGGAGGACACTCGTGTTTTTGGACGGTGCCATGGCAACCAGAAAATATTTGCCCCTATTAAATTCCATTCTCCATTGAAGAAGTCTAGGTGATGAAAATCTGCAGAGAGCCCACCAGACATAGGTATTAATGTTTAGTTAATGTGGACACAGCTATTGTTCTGAGGCAGGCACCATGCTGAAGCTAAATTAACTTATTTGAGAACTGTGAAAGCAGGCTAACATTGTCTTCATCTTGCACACAAAGAAATGGAAGCAGAGAGGGGTGACTCAAAGTTAGGCATAGAGGTGTAGCTTGGCAACAGAGTTTGCATGCTTACATTCCACCTCACATTGCCTAATGGATGATTTATGCGGATAAATGATCATTCTTATTAACTACTTGTGAATAAAGTCAATAATGGGCATATTAAATATGTAAAAGTTATACCATTGAAGGGTCAAATTGTTTTAATACAATTGTTAAGTTAACAGAAGTTGAGAGAAACTTCACTGATTTTGAGAGAAATTTGATGTGATCAATGACAGCCAATTTACTATTGAATCATTAAAAAGTGAGTGCAGTTTCACATATCAAATTGTTGCCCAATACAGGGAAATGTTTAATTAGGGACATTTACCTCAAGTAAATATTCGAACAATTTATTTTAAAAGTCTACAAATAATTTAGATATTATGAGAATAATTTGATGAATAATTTGCACTAATATGTCACTTGATAAAGTTTTTTCTTATACTTGTTATTTAATAAAACAGCACATATTTAATTTTGATACATTTACATAAATTTACATTCCTTTACTTGTTTTATGTTTTGAATATTATCACTAGATGTATCATCATTTATTCAGCTATTTCCCTATGATGGGTATTAGTTCGATTCTATTTGCTACTATAAATAATATTTTGATACACAGAACTTTAAGTACATGTGCTGATATTTATACAGAATAGATTCCCAACAGTGAAATTGTTGGGCTGAAATAAATACACTTTTAGCTGTAAAGTGTATTATTGAAGAGCTATTTACAAAGTGTAACAATTTACATTTCCAAGATAATATATCAGAGTGCCATGATGCTAACATCCCCCTTGGCAATATTTTCCTTAAGTTATTTCCAGTCAGACAAGTGGGAAATAATATCTCATTGTTATTTTAGTTTATATTTTCCTGACTACTTGGGAGTTAGAATATTATTCACATACTTATTTAAAGAAACTACTGTTGGGATTCAGCCGTTCTTGCATTTCTATGGCACCCCTGATATTTCCTATCACTTTCCCTTAAATTTATGGAATCCTCTACCATTTCTTCCCCACTCATGTCATTCTAGTATTTCTAATGAATTCTGCAACCAGTCCTCTTATTTCGGTTAACCTTCCAGGAAAAATCTAGGAAGAGTATTCTCATATGTCTTCTATGAATCTCTTCTTCCTTCCTTCCTTCCTTCCTTTCTTCTTTCCTTCCCTCCTTCCTTCCTTCCTTCTTTCCTTCTTCCCATTCTATTCTTTGTGTCTGGTGTGTTTTTCTCCAGGCTTTCAAGCCTGTAAATGTTAATGAGCTTTTGAGACTGGATAGCCCATATTCCAAATACAAAGTCTTTCTTTCTTTATTTTAGTGTCTGTGATTTAAAGAATAAGTCTCTTTCTTATACATGGAACTTCCTTTCTCTATAGGAAGGGGTAAGAGGTCTTTGCAGAAATCAAATTATCAGCAAGTTTAAGCAAAATTGAGACCGAAATCTTTCTCATAGATAGAGCCATGGAAAATTCCTTTGTGACTTTAGTAACAATAGAATATAAGAGACTTTGGGACAAATGGCAAAGCGAAAACTGCTGGCAGTCGAAATAGGTAATTTAGACACTTTTCAAAAAGTTTCTCTCTAAAACTGTGGAAAAGGAGTTAGAATGGTATATTGAAACATGTTAATGGGGTAGTGAAGTGGAAACCATCAGAGCAGACATACACAGTTTACATAAAAGTGCTCCATTGCAACTTAAATGATTGAAATCAATCTAAGCAAGCTTAATCTAAGAAATATTAAAATAACCCTAAGAAAGATGCTAACACTAAAGAGTTTGTAATGTGAGGAATCTGTAGAAAACTAAAATCATTTAAGCAAATGTTGAACTTCCAACCACAGCCCAGGAGGAAGTTTACCCTCCCCGAGGACATCACTGTCCATTTAGAGATGTGCTCATTGGCTCAGATATCTTTGCGCTATGAAAGAGGTATTTAAGACATATTTGATCTGTTGACATATTCTCAAAGCAAACTCTGGTTTTGCTTTGACTCAATTTGATTTCTGGAAGGAAGTGAGACAGAACAGGTACATGAGTGTCCAATCAATATTGACAAGAGTAATACTTCTAAGTTTAATACACATTTACGCTTCAGTTTTTTAATTACTCCCATAAATATGTGTGAATAACATGAACATGCATCTGAGAGATATTAACAAGCTGGCCATATTGAAGTCTTGGTATTAAGATGATCCAGCTGAGGCACAATTACAGACCCGTTATATAACCCTCTCCACATCAGCATCATTCTTTCAGACCAGATTAAAAGTTGTCCATTAAATTACTACAACTTCATGAATGTTCTCTGTAAAATTGAAAGCATTTCCACATTAACCTGACGAAATATTATTGCTCTTCAATGCAGAGATTAATTTGTGACTGTCCTTAAAACATCAGTTAATAAGGGTGATATGCTTGTTAAGGTCCCAATACCAATACAGCCAAGTCAGGCAGTTAAAGAATTATTAATTAGTTCATTCAGTAAGTTTTTGTTGAAAATGTACCATATGATGACAGGAATACAAAATAAGTATAAAATGGTCAGTGTACTGTAACTCAAGTCCAGGAAAGTGAATATAGAAGTGGACACCTGACAGATCATATATGGAAATAGAACTCTGAATCACAACTTTAGTAGCAAGTAGCCTGGCAAACCAAACCCCAAACTCTGCAGAGATTATCCCATAAAGACCAAGACCTGGTCAGGGCTGAGTCAATGAGGGTGAGCTTCTCTACTTGGAGCCCCTCCTTCCTTCCCTCTACCTGCCTGCTTCCAACCCATGATCAACCAGAGAAAGCCAAACACATTCCCCAAATCAGACACATAGAATGTTCTGCTTCTAGTTATCTACTCCCAACTTCCCCAGGCCCACATCCTCCAATCACAGGATATCTGATCAGGTGGTCAGAGAGGATGATGGCATGTGTCTATTTCAGAAGTGTGCGTCCCTCTTTTGTGCTTCCATAGGAGTCTGCATTTCTGTTTCAAATGTGGGTCCTGGTCTAGACTTCATTCTTCCCTAGGATGGAAAGCTTGCCCAGCTTGTCTCTGCACACTCAGAACTTGTCCCCAAGTACTGCTTCACACACTGGTGATATTTAATAAGTGAAGCTGAAAAGAACAGAATATCCCAGCAGGTGTACACAGAAGAGGGATTAGATTGGGACGTGAGAAGTTTTGTAGACATTCAAAGACAGAGTCTAGTGGCACAGTGTTTCTCTCTAGAAGGTGAGGATCCTAAAGGCTTTCTCTACGATAGGAAGTAACAAAATAAATCAGAATTTTAGGAAAATTTAGTGGTTCAATGAATTGGCAAGAGAAGAGATTAAAAAGTAGGAGGAGACTAGGAGAAAGGTAACAGTTCTCTAGGTGTGAAATCGTGAAGGCACTGGTAAGGGAAAGGGAGACAGTTACTAAGAGGTTTCCATGGAAGAACAAACAGACATGAAAACGAATGGCTTCGCAGAATGCAATGAGATTGTTTGTTGAAAACAAATCATATAGTTGTTATAAACTACTGTAACTTTATCTCTTGATTTTTGAGGAAAAGTTTAAATTCCAATTATTTTATGGGACCCACTTTATATTCCCTTGAAGATATCTTTAAAATGCAACATTTGAGAAATACTTAGCTTTCTACTTCTTTTTTAATTCATTTTTTTTTTTTGAGGAAGATTAGCCCTGAGCTAACATCTGCTGCCAATCTTCCTCTTTTTGCTGAGGAAGACTGGCCCTGAGCTAACATCAATGCCCATCTTCATCTACTTTATATGTGGGATGGCTGACACAGCATGGCTTGCCAAGCAGTGCCATGTCTGCACCAGGGATCAGAACCAGCGAACCCCGGGCCGCTGAAGCGGAACGTGCAAAGTTAACCACTGTGCCTCGGGTCCTGCCCCTCTATTGTTAAATTTGGAAGTTCAGTGACAAAACTGGGGTTGAAGAAACCAAATGTGTATCATTTTCAGAAGTAGCAAAACCTTTTAACTTCTACACATTAGCTAGGCTTCAAAAGCAAAATATTTATGTGAAAGCCAGAAAAGTATCATTGCTACTGTCCTTTTATATCCTAAAGCAGAGAACAGATATTAGGGACCTTCAAGACCCAGACTTCTCCACTGTAGAAATTCTCTATAATTCATTGTTATACTGGCAAATATGGTAAAGAATAAAATGCTTACCTCTATAATGTTGCCCATCTGACAAAACCAGTGCCTCAGCCTGACATCGCTCAGCAGGAAATAGTATCCCCCTTCTTTTTTACAGGACATGATCTACGCAGATATTTCTGCTGTGCTTATAACCCCTCTAAATTCTTCAGTGAAGAAGCAACTATGAATTCATTATCAGTGATAATTAACCCAGATAGGATGTGATTTGGCTACTTATAGGGAAAAAATGCATTCAAGCAAAGCTCATGATCTGGGTAATTTAGAAAGTTACCTTTAATAAGATAAAGCTTCTTGCTCTGGTTTCTGTCAGCATAGAAAGAGGTTGATTGCAAGTTTAAATTGTTACTGAACTGATTCTCTTGAAGGATTTAATATTGATTTAGCCTGGAGTAGCTGCTATTCTGAACGTTGTTTTATTAAAACAGAATGCTTCCTCTGTCAGACTCAATAATTTTAATAACAAATTTTAGTCTCCCTAATCATATGTGTGTATACATATATTTTTGAAAATTGGCAGTTCTATCAAATACAATAGAGAAAGTCCTTACTAGGAAAATCCTTCTAGTCAGAATAATTACTGTTAAATGCGAGGCATTAAATATCATTAATAAATTATATAAAATATATCATTAAAAACACAATTCATTTTACAAAAAAATGAGATCTTTCAAGTTAAATTAGATGATAGAATATTTTATTCTGAGTACTATAGAAATAACTTCACAATTCTATATTACAAAGAGAAAAGGAGAAACATAATTAAGTAGAGCTAGAAACGAAACACTATGACTTGATTAGCTGGTGATTCTATATACTATATTACGCTCATTATAATATGTCAAAGCATAAAGAAATAATAAAACTGAAAAATGGGGTTTAAATGGTTAAAAATAAACAAATAAATAAATTCAAGCTATCCTAAAAGACCATCAGTTTCTAGTTCAAAAAATCCTTTAGGTGTTTGCTATTCACATTTTCTTCCAGAAATATTTTTTACAAATGGTAGATATATTTCCAGGCCAGTCCATTTAACCTATAATGTAGTTTAAGAGAATAAATTTTATTGGTCTGACTATGGACCGTGGGAGCAGGAGGCAAATAAAAGAGTACAGAACAGAGAGAAACAAAAGCAATATAGTAGCTTCCTTTTCGATTTTATTTAATTTTATTTTCCCTTTCTGTTTCTAGCGCTGGCCTAATGTCACATTTTGAAATTCATACATTTTGGGGCATTCTTCCTTTTGTAGATTCCTTAGAATATTTACATAAATGTCATCCTCAACAGCACATTATAGCAACATGATCGAGTGTGCCATACCTTTCAACAGTACCCACCTACAACGTTTATTATGGTATCTGTAGTATCTTCAAGGCATCAGGAAGGAGAGGAAGAGAGAAACACAAAAAAACAAAAGTATATAACACTCATTGAATACCTAATAGGTGTTCTAATGTGTGTATGCCTCTGTGTGTGTGTGTGTGTGTGTAACTTCACAGTAATCCTCAAATACAGGTAATGCTATTCTTGGTTTACTGGAACTCTGTTAGAAAGTTTTATAACTTGTCTGTAATGAGAGAATATGCTGGAAACTAGAAACAAAAAACCTTTATGACTCCAGACACCACATTTCTTTAACTACAAATGAATAGTTGTAAATATATAAAAGTACATATGGGTGTATGCACATATGAGTAAGTGATACGAAGTTGGGCCTGCCCAGTGGTGCAGCAGTTAAGTTTACACGTTCCACGTCAGCGGCCCAGGGTTCACTGGTTTGGATCCCGGGTGCAGACATGGCACTGCTTGGCAAGCCAGGCTGTGGCAGGCGTCCCACATATAAAGTGGAGAAAGATGGGCATGTATGTTAACTCAGGGCCAGTCTTCCTCAGTCAAAAGAGGAGGCTTGGCAGCAGATGTTAGCTCAGAGCTAATCTTTCTCAAAAAAAATTTAAAATTAAAAATTAAAAAAATTGATGTAAGTGATATGAGGTCCCCCTTCAGTTTAGAAGACAGAAGGAGAGAAAGCAGGGACAATTGTCTGCATGGGGCAATTTTAGTTATATCCTGCCTTTCAAAAGCGTGAAGTCCCAGTTCTGTATCTCCCATAATTCACAAAAGGATAGTTGTCGATACAGGTTAGGAAGCTCATTATAAAAGCTGAAGTGTGTGGTCATCTTTCTGAAACCTCCTCCTTCCTGGAGCTGCGCTGAGCAAAAGCCTGAGAAAGTATCTCTCATCTTGTTTCAAACAATAAATGTTGAAACCTGTCATTGTGGTAGATGGCCTCTGTGCACTCAGAAACTTATTAGCACATTTTATTCATGCACCATCAAAGTGCACCAAGTACCAATAAAAGCCTGGGGCACCTTCAGCGACAGCTGTGTTTTCTGTTGAAAGCAGTTTTATGTCCAGAAAATTCCATCGGGAAGATAGACCATGACATCACATCCAGCACATAGCTTTATTTGTTTGTGTGCAGTGTGCACTGCGCTAATATCTCCCTCCCCATTCTCTCCTCATCCTATTCAGAGAAGTGAAACATACCTTCTCCTATATATAGTGTAAAAAAGAACTGATTTGACATCAGGAAACCAGTAGCTTAATTCCATCTCTGCCACTATCCAGAGGTGTCAGGTGGCAGACAATTTCCTTCATTTTCTGCACTTGACATAACTATGAAGTGCCTCCGTCCTTGGAGTAAAACAGAGTTGAGTCAGCTATAAGAGTTGCAGCAGAAAATCAGTGAAGAATAGATTGTTCCATGAGGAACTGGTTGACTGACAGAGCTCTATCAAACTAGCTTTTTAGCCTGCTGTCCTGTAACTGCTACCTCAAATATGTCCTTGCTAGCCTCTCTTCTCGTGTGACACCGTCAGCTTCAAGATGAGGTGGTATAGTCCACCTTTGAGTAAATAATTCACTGCGATTGTAAACCTGGCACCTGATCTGCTGTCCGTCCTGCAAAGTTACCTCTTCCCTCATGTACATTATAATTTTCATGATGCTATGTTTTGCTTATATAAGAAATTCAAAAGCAAATGTAGTAAAATATGAAAATCAATTTCTTTCCCATCCTGGACTCTAAGACCCCCAATTTATCCATCCAGTATATTTTTTTGGATCTATCTATCTATCTATCTAAAGTACATAACTTAAGCATTGTCTAACATCTTGACTTTTGACTCCAATAATACACCATAGCAATCTCACCATACCTGAATTGACAAGTTTACTTTATTTTTTTTGAATGGCTGTGTTATGTCTCGTTATACTGACATCGTAATTATCTACTTGCTAAATTACTGATAGAATTTTACACCATCTCCGATCTTTTACAACGACTATGCCACAAAGACTTATGTACACACCCATATACACATCAGTTGGAAAAAACGTCCACAAACAGAATTTCTGGATCAAAATTTAAGTGCATTTTCATTATTCTTTGCAAATTGTGTCCATTACAATCTATGATAAGTTTTCTCAATAGGATAAGCTGTGGTGTGTTGCTGATAAATAAAGCCACGTTAGTTGGATGAAAGCAGCAGAGCATTGTGTAATGGCACTGGATCTAGCTTCAGAACAACTATATTTAAACACTACCTTTGCAATTCAGTGGTGGATTAATTTGAGTTAAGACATTTAGACTCCCTTGCTTTTAGTCTCCTCATCTGTTAAACAGATACTCATAAAAATGCCTATCTGTTAAATTATTTTAAGTGTTCAATGAGATAATCTTTGCTGAAAATGTTTAGAACACTGTGTAATATATGAGTCCTCAATAAATTTTAACAGCTACCGCCATCACCATCATCACCATCATCATCACCATCACCCAGAGTTCATCTGTACCCAAACCTCAACTGTCTGTCTGCCTAACAGCTTTGTTTGAGTGATGAGTTTATCCTTACATTGCTAAGTAATATTTTTTATTTAGAGCATTGATTTTGAGCAGGTTTTATTAAGTTGTGCAAACCATAGGAGCATATGGCTCTAATTAGACTTGATTATGATGAAGGAGGATTGTTTAAGAGGTCAGTTAGCACCCGTTTAGAGGTTATATACTTTATAAATGCAGAAAAAGCATAAGTCCCTAAGATACTGCAATAAGACCAAGCTCAGTAGAGTAGGCATATCACTATTCGACAGTATTTATCATATTGGCATTACTACTTAGCTACAGTTGCAGAATTACCACAAAGATTCCATTACTGACAACAAGGTGAAATATTGGTAGAGTAATTAGTTTTCTGCACCATATGTTCTGATTTTTGCACATAGTTATTACGCAGCACAGATTCCTGGGAAGATGATTAGGAGAGCAGGCACAACAGCAAGACGTAAAGTTTTTGCTGGAAAGAACCATAGCCTTCCCCAACACGACCCAAAGAGAAGCAAGTTAATTTCCTACTGCATCAGTAATCTTTGATGTAATATGATGGATTTTCAAAGAATGTGTGGACCTGGCTGGGAAGAAGCAAGTGAACAAACTTCTCTCTTTTTTTGCTTGCTTTCTTTCATTTTTCCCCTTCTTGTCAGCCTAGTTGCTAGTTGTCTTTGTGAGTGATAATGAACACCAGCGATCGGCAGCCAGGGACGGTGCTTTGTCCTCAGCAGTGATGTGAAAGCATAGTCATGGGTCATCCCTGCACATGTTTTATAGCAACGATCCTGGTCTTTATAAATATTTGAAGACATAATTATGCAAGAGGTTGTAAAATATTTTGAATTACTGAAGTTGTTGCTTTTAAAATGCCCTTCCCTCTAGAGCTCCTGGCTGACCCGTAGGCAATCTGGAGCTGAAGAATCCCGCTCACCACACCTGATTCTGCTGCCTCACTGAGGTGAGAAATAAAGAAATTAAGTAGTAGTTCAGCACAGGAAGGGAAATGACATTTAAGGAAAGGGAGGAAAAACTTTCTTTTGCTTTCTCAAGAACCTCATATATTAAAACTTGCTATGTAGATCAGTATCAGGTACCTGTTTGAACCATTATAATTTCTTGTTGAAAAATAAATGACAGATTATACTGTCTGCAGGTTGACTCTTTTTTCTTTTTCTAAGAAATACCAAATCACAAAGAGGCATCTTATCTCAAAACTGCTGTGTCAGTGTCAGTTTATTTATGACATAAAGCCATCCAGTGGACCCCTCTCCATCACTGGAGGTCCAGTACAAACACCAATCTTAAGTTTATAAATGTGTTCGCGGATCTTAAGTTTATACATATGTGCGTGGGTAATTGTGTTTTCTAAACATATTTACACTGTAAAATGTTTCTACACTGTCATTATTACTAAGCGTTTGTTCTTGACCATCTAAGCTCTCTTTGGAGAGTGCAAGTGGAGATGGAGGAGGTGAGACCGGGGAGAGGGAGATAGAGCAGTAACTGCCTCAGATCCAATGCCATACTGAGGAGCCCCTCGAGAATCTTGGGTTTTGCCTCTGTGATGCCTTTCCCTCGAGAAAGGACTAGTGTTTTCCGGGGCTTCTCAGAAAGAACATATCAGTGTTGCTGCAGAAACAAGACAATTGCCACCCATCACAGTGAATTAAAGAAGATACCACCTGGAATGAGCAGCTTTTTCTGTTAAAGGAAAAGGGTGAAAGGAAAAGAATGATTGTGACACACCATAGATATTTCAGTCTAGGGTTAGACAGAGATTTTTATCATTTTTTTAAAATCAATTTACTCATCTTGTTACCAGCTCTCACCTAATATCAACCCTGATACTGGATCCCCTACGGTGAACCCAGCATATATGGGTTAAAACTAAAAGCACACCTTTCCAGTTCCCTGGTTCTTCAGTTGCACTCAGATGTAAATGCTTGTTTCTTTAACCTCTGACTCCCTGAGCTACAGAGCCAAATAGAAGTTACAAATTGTTAAAGTCCAAATGGCCTCACGCTGGGGCCTCCCACTGAAGCCGTGGCTCATCACAGGACCTTGAAATTCTTTTACAAAGAAACTAATGTCCAGAGAATATCAAGAAACTGAAGCTGCCAGGCCCCAACGCCTCAGCTTGCTGACGTCAGTCTACCTTCCACCATGCAGATAAACAGTCAAGGAAACTCATCTGAGCAATCCTTTGTCTCCCCCACTGGAGGCAGCGCTGGACACAGGCAGATGGGAAAATGCTGACCAGGAAGTCCATGGCCCCCCTCCCCTACCTAAAACACCAAATAAAAACCCCTATGCATTTCTTAATGGGGAGCTAGCAATTTGGGGGGCACTGGCTTTTGCTTTACTCCCTCTGCCTGACAAAGTAAAGCCTTTCTTTTTTCACCCAAGACTCTGTTCTTGTTATTTGGATTGGCAGTGGGATCAGAGATGGAACTTTTGGTAAGAATCTTCTTCTTGGGGCTGCCATCTAGCAGTTTGGCAATGGTTTCTTCTATGAAAATGGATATAATGAATTATGTATGCATTGGTTTCCTATTGCTGTGTTGCTGTTTAACCATAAACTTAGCAGCTTAAGACAACACACATTTATTATCTAGACGTTTCCACAGGTCAGGAACCTGGGTATGGCTTAACTAAGTTCTCACTAAGCTGCATCCAGGTGGCAGCCAGGGCTGTGATTTCATGAAAGGCTCAACTGGAGAAGAATTCATACCCAAGTTCCTTCAGGTCGTTGGCAGAAATTATTTCCATATGGTTGTAAGATTCATGGCAGCTTGCTTCTTCAAAACCAGCCAGGAAAAGAAAAGGAAGCTGCTCACAATAGAGTCTTACATATATCTCATCACCTTTACCGTATACGAGTGATTAGATGCAAGTCACAGGTTCCACCCACACTTGAGAGGAAATTGTGCACATCAGGAGGCAGGCATCCTGAGGGCCAGGTTAAAGTCTGTGCACCTATATAGTGACCTAGACGCCCACTAGGATTGTGATGGAGATATGAGAAGATATTTTATATGAAATAATTATACAATCTAAAATTATAAATGGAGAATAGAGGCACAGGTTGGAAAGATGACCTCAATTCTCCCTCTGAAGAGAGAAGCATTAAAAAATGGATGCTATCATTGTATAACGTAGAGAACCTGAAGAAGGATAGTGATAGATTAACTTAGAAATATGTGAGCAGCTTGACATGGACTAAGCAATTGTGCACCCCCACCCCCGCATTTATATGTTGAAGTCCTAATCCCCATATGATGCTATTTGGATGTGTGCCCTTTGGGAAGTAATTAGGTTTAGATGAGATCATAAGCGTGGGGCCCTCTGCATGGGATTGATGTCCTTATAAGAAGAGGAAGACTGATCAGAACTGTCTTGCTCTCTGCCATGTGAGGACACATCAAGAAGGTTTCCTTCTAGGGCCCAGCCTGGTGGCGCAGTGGTTGGGTTTGCACGTTCTGCTTCAGCGGCCCGGGGTTTGCTGGTTTGGATTCCAGGTACATAGGTCTCTATGTACTGCTTGTCAAGCCATGCTGTGGCAGACGTCCCATATACAAAGTAGAGGAAGATGGGCATGGATATTAGCTCAGGGCCAGTCTTCCTCACCAAAAAAAAGGAGGATTGGCAGCAGATGTTAGCTCAGGCTAATCTTCCTCAGAAAAAGAAAAAAAAAAGATTTCCTTCTATGAGCAAGGAAGAGCGCCCTGGCTAGGAACCAAGTCTACCAGCCCCTTGCTTTCAAACTTCCCAGCCTCCAGAATTGTGAGAAATAAATGTCTGTTTTTCAAGCCGCCCAATCTATAATATTTTGTTAAGGCAGGGCAAGATGACTAATATACCACCTGTATTTTTTCTTCTGTATTATCAAATTTGGGTTAAAATCTCATCACTGTTTGTACATAGACTGCTGAACTAGATTTTAGCTATTAAATAATATAAAGCAGTAGATTTAAACAATGAATCATTTCCCCTAAAACTCCTTAAAATTAAAAAAGTAGTTATGCTTTATAAGACAACTTATTTCCAAGGCATTTTTTCCTGCACATATCAAGCATGTGAGCGGACTTCGTTTCCCTCCAGAAAGCTGCGTGCAGTGCGCTTTGAAAAGGCCCATGTGTGCTGCATGTGAAATACTGCGTCTGCGTAGTCCCGTCAGCTGTAGAGCCAAATGACGAGAAGTGGTGAAGAGAGCAGGAATAATTGGAATCACAGGAAGCAAAACTGAGGCAGGGAGGCTCTTGAACAGAATTTTACAGTGCTACTCAGGACAGCACCAGTGGAAACATCGCAGAAAAGACATTTTTTCAGGATATATAACTCAAATGGAGTCGATAATTATTTAGATAAACAACTAGCTTTAAGGGATGGCTTATGTATTAAAATGTAAAATAACAAGTGATTTATACTGCCACTAAATAGGTTTAAATATGTGTGTATATCTATTTATTGATTTTCTCCACTTGCACTAAATGAATGCCCACTGCATGTAAGCTGCGTGAACGGTTTGGAAGCGTATATAGCAATGCATGTGGCCTGGTTTCTAATACCAAGGTGCTAACACCTATTCAGACATTCACATAAACAGGTTTATTCCTACTCACTTTCTGACTGAAAGTGAGAGAAACTATCCACGGGAGACGTGGAAGGTTGGCATTTTGGATATTTCTGTGCATAGATAGTCTTTTGCTTTCTTGATTATTTCCAAAGCATCCGGGGATACTGATGAGCAAGTGCTCTCATTTGTTTACTTGTAAAGTTACCTGTCTGTAATTGGGAGTCTCGGGCAGCATGAGGATGAAGGGATCTTGAGGACAGAGCTGGGGAGCACAGCGAAGGCTCCACTCCAGATAATACGGAAAGCGTGCCCAGCGCTGTCCCCATACCACAGATGTTCTCACACAAACACACACACACACACATGCTCCCAACACGTGATTTTCATTTGCTTGTTCCTCTCCCAGAGATTTTTTCCTTTTATTATATGTAGCACAAACTTGTAAACTTGTCTAAGAAACACAGATATTCACTATAGCTCAGGAGAAAAAGAAAATACTTCTTTGCTAGAGAAAAATTATCTTCATCACATCAGAGGCAATGTGGTTAATGGAGAACGCCCTGAACAGAAAAGATCTGCGTTCAGCCCCGCCTCCCACTGATTGAGGGGCTTTGTCTGGATCTGTCCTTCTGCATCACAAACAGTCCATGGAGAATGCAACAAAAAATACAGAGATTTTATTCAAAAGAGCGTAAGTGTAGAAGAAATGGGTTATACTTGTCAGGGTTTACATACATCTTAAAAATCTATCCCTGGAATCTTAGAGGAGCCCCAAAAGTTTAGGTAAAGAACTTCAATAACCTTGAGTTCTGCAAGGCTTCTATCCTGTGATGGGGTCTCAGCTGTATGAGTCCTTCCTTCTCAAAACAGAACAATTTGAAACATGTACAAAGAAAGACTAAGGCCCAGATCCTTGGTTTTAAACATGGTTTGGCCCTGAGGTGAAAATATTTCTGAAACCAGCGAGACTTACATAGCATCATCCTCTGCGGGAGAATTCCCAAGATGAGATCTGGCATTTAAGCATCCAGGCCATCATGTGGTTAGATATAGTTGGTGCCAATGAAACACCGCTATTATGTATTTCTCTCTGGAAACTAAAAAGCATTTTAACAACAAAAGTGCTTCCATGACATAATGCTGGTCAAAGAAAGAGCTTTAGGCATGTTAAAAGTAGTTTTCATTGAATAACAGTTTGAATAGTAAAATAAGTAAAGACCTTTAAACCTTATGCTCAATATATAAATTCTCAGAACTATTAATGGTCTAAATGCCTAGAGACTTATTGGTTTGGTTTAAATTTAGAAAATAAAAATAGTGACTTTAATTTTTTAAATCTGGAAAGCCTTAGTGGCCAGTGTCTTCAAATTTCACGGAACTAAACCAAAATACTTACAGTCTTGAATATTTAATACATCATCCAAAAGTGGGTGCAAATTAGAGCGAGATTATAAATGAGAAATATGCACTTTGTAATGGTCACCATATTGCGTAAGTGATAGTTTTCTTAATCTGATGATTTTTGTTGTTAGTTTCCTTAATCAAGTACATTTTCTCTGACATATTTTCAATAAATTTACATCATTTTTCTAAGTATTAAATTATCTTTCTATATAACTCCAAGCAAAATAAATTGGTTTCTGTAATTTTCATGGGCATTTTAGGAGGAATAAAATCTCTAAATGACAAGTGACATCAGTTGATGCCCAAGTCACTTTTGAAAGTCTTCCACATCATTATTCCCCATGATTGCCAGACGGCTGTCACAGCTGCTTTCAATGTGAAAGGATATCTTAATACTTTCAGACATTGAGTCTGTGGTGAATCCTACTCCACCGGTATAGTGGAAGAATGAAAAATAGGAAGATCGGAAAATTGGAATCCTCCCAAACCTCAGGCAATTATTAAGTTCCTTAATGCATTAAATTTTTAGATCTCTTTAATAATGGACCCTTCTTTTATAGTCATTCTAATCGATTATTATTATATTATAAAAATATAATTGCCTGGTATATAAAACTAATTTTTATCAATTTTATGTTACTGAATATAAAATATCAGTTAATGTTGAGACATTTTTCGAATACAATATAATTATATTGTATAATAATTATATAAAAACTTCTCCATCTCCAATGTGAAGGAGACAATAAAAGGACATTTTATTTCCTCAGTATAGAGAGGACCAGGGGTATGGTCAGATGCACATTAATTGCAAATTAGCGGAGTAGTCTTACTTCTGACTAAAGAGAGGCCACTAAGCTTCCAGTGTCCTGATAGGATTAGGGCAGACACTGCTGGTCACCTCCCAAATGTCTATTTCCTCATCTTTCTTACTAGTAGAATTCCAGTTTTGTTTTGGGCAGCATTGACAGTGGAATAGAATCTTTCAGAAATATTTGGACCTAGAAGTGACTGTATGGCAGTTCTGGCTGCTAAGAAGTGAACTGGAAGTTACTAGAAGAGCTTCTAAAAACCTTACCAAGAACTTTTTCTTCATTTCTTTTTTGTGGGGTTTTTGGGGTTCTTTTTTTGATTTTTGCCTCTCCTTCTGGAGGTGTAAAATCATCTTGAGCAGAGAATGAAAGTCACAAGCAAAGTCTGTTATAGCAAAAATACAGACAAATCCTGGGATAGTGATGACACATCAGACTGCTAAGGTTGACAAGTTGCTTTGTGGGAAACAGAAATCCCGTTTTGGCTGAGCCACTCTAGACAAGTTTGTGTTATATGCTACAGCCTAAGCAAACACTCAGAGTTTCCCAGCAGACGCCACAGTGCCACCCAGAGCTCTCAGTGAACACTTGGTTCATTATCTCCACATCTACTGCTTTGTGTCTGTGTTACTTCCTCAAGTCAGGCAGCCTCAGCCCATCACTGCTAATGAGCATCACGCAGAAACCTGAAGACACAGGCAGAACATTGTATTGCTTAATGACTCATTCTCCTTCAAGGAAGCCCAGGAGGTTGTTGAGGTCTCATCAGGCATTCAGACAGATTGCCACTTTATTATGCCAATGGAGATGATGCTAAGGGTTAATATTACCAGAGGGTTTCCATTTCTCTTTCCTACTTTGCTAGGAAAAACCCTAGAGAGGAGGTAGGATCATAACCTCCACTCCCTGTCACCTGTATTCTGAACCGAATTTGTTGTTTACACATATCCCACAGCTTCATGATACACACATCTGAAACATTAGTTCTTTCTGTGTTTTCAGACGACAGCTAGACATTTAGCCACTCTATTGAGGTCTGCATTGGAGCAGATTATATGTCTCTTCTCCAGGAAAACCTTCCACCAGACATATAGAGATTTAATGTCAAATAAAACCTTTGAGGGGACTTTCCTAAATTTGAGTAAATAGACAAGTTCCATAATTCTATGGTGGTGTGTTAAATTGTCTTTTAACCTGATATATAAGATTCATCATATTCTAGGGAAAAGAATCATTTTTGCAATCTTGTAAGAAATAAATTCAACTTTCAGTAAATTTTTATTGTGCCTTTAACACAAACACTTAAGAATTATAAATGTTTATATTATGATTTTTGCAACCCTTGATAAACCTATGGTGAATATTTTTTTCTGTTTTTAAAAATAAATAAAATATATAGATATGTACACAGCATACATATCTTTTTTTTATTGTTTAATTTTTCCAAATTGTAAAATGTATAGGTGGCAATGGGGGAAAAATATTTCTTAGGTACTCTAGATCATGAATTAAAGCCAAATATATATGTTACAATATATATTTTTTATTAAAATAAACTTATTTGAGTATTATATAAATAACAAAAATTATTATTGTTCTGAAAATATAACTAATTTGAAAAATATAAATATTGAGTAGAAATCCGTTTTTTTCTGTAGAAGTTTGCGAACAAGATTCTTTCACACATAAGTGTTATCTATATATTCTTTATCTAACAAACAGAGGGTATATTTTCTATTTGGGGTGTATCATTATGCAACAGTTCATTTTCTCAATTTCCCTGATCCTTTTGCTTTTTTAAAAATAGCTATCTGCACCGGATATGAACAAAGTTAAAGGGAGAAGTTTAAAGTTTTCACCCTACTCATGGTTATTCATGGTCCACATTTCTGGAAAGATACACAATACATCAGTAGCATATTTCTTTTCTGTTTTTCCTAAAGTACCAGTGTCTTTAAAGTATCAATATCGATAATTTAGAGTATAAAATATCAATAATAAGTCATTGCATTTTATGAGTTAGGGTTAATAGTGCTAAGAAAACTCTAAAACCATGGGAAATATGGCTTTTTAGCTGTTGAAAATAATGTAGGAAAAAAAATTAAAAAATAAAACTTAAAGGCTACCTAGTGTAAAATACATTTTTCTCTGGTGACTCAGAAATGTAGAGCCATGTAAATTACTAAGTTTACATTTGTAGTTACATCAATTCAGAGCTATGTGAGAATGTCTTCCTATGGTCTAATAAATAGGAAAAAGAACCAGTGGGAAGATTTTTTAAATAAGCATTACTAATAAAATAGCTTAAAATAACTTTTTCCCTATATGAGCTCTGCCATCTCTAATCTCAGAAAAAGGTTTACCAATGTTAACTAAATTAGTCAGCAATGGAGCCCATTATAACATTTTTAAATGATTAAATTTTGTCCATCTAGCTTCATTTGTCAATAGCAAAGCAGGAATATGTTTTATACTGGAAACTACAGACTGATTGACTTATACTAAACACACCAGATTGTTAATCTTCCCAAAATGTGTGTATTTAACATCAAGCTTACCATGATCCTTATGTTTATTTTCCACAGTGAAAGACAACTTCACAACTTTTCATACATGACAAAACTCATCATTTCAATCCAAAATAGATAGCTTTTAAAGTGGCAAACACAACCTTAGATTAAACAAATAATACTCTCAAAAATAAAATTCAAGAATAACTAAAAAGCTTCATAAATACAAAAATGTGTCATTTCTTAAAGAACATACTCCCATGTATTCTCTGAATAAATAAAAGCGTAGTAATGTGGAGATTATTAATGTGAATTAATGCATTAAAGTGAAGCACAGATTTACACTGGTTCCTTTTTTTGGTTGAAGTAAGTGTTCATCAAGTTCTGTGTTTCAAAAATACCTCTGTACATAGACATTCGCAGTACCTATAATTAAACATATGTCACGGACATTTTGGATGTAAACATATCAAGAAGCTTTACTGGAAATAAAAGTATTGTTCACATATGCTCTTTGATTTTACTGCAAAACCTGCAAAGAGAAATGTCAGTCTGGATGAATTAAATGCTAATTTCTGAAATTGCCATATTATATATAAAACTAAAATTTAAAAAAATTACAAATGAATTACTGATAACTATTCACGAAATTTATGATGTCAGACTACCAAATCTGAAAGGCACAATTTAATCTAAAGGTAGGCAATTATAGACTTGGCATCTATACAGAGCACGAGGTTTGCCTAGGTTCAAAGTGTCACCACTCTGGAGCCTCTCTCCATTCTCAATCAAATCCGCAACCATCCCTTACTTTCTCCTGAAAGCAGAAAGACACACCAAGACACACACACGCAGGTTCATTATCAAATGCACACAATGCTTTCTCTTCCTTTTCCCCATGTGACTGTTCCTTGATAGTGAGCACCACAAAAGTAAATACATTAGTCACTCACTCAGCAATTTCGATTGAGTGAATTAACATTCTCGTAGATATGGCAGCTCCGTGATTTTAGAACACAAGCTGACTCTCCATTTAAGCCAAATCTCAAGTTTTTAAGAGGCAGATGATTAATTTACCCATTTAACCAAATATGAAAAAATCAAAATGGCATGGATCTTGCTCTCAAACAGCTCACAGACAAACAGGAGAGAAAGAACTCAAGAAAAAAATTACTATTAATTTGAAAGATAGACTGTATACAATTTTCTTTGTGAATGAACAGAGAAGGTAAAAGTGAGTAAGTGCTCAACCCATAGTAACAAGATTAATTACCATGTAAATTTTCTGAGAAATACATTGCGTCACGTGCACAATGCCTATAATATACTTAGTAATTTAGTACTCAGTTTTCTGCATTACAGCTTGAAATGTGCTCATTTTCTCCCTGCAACTTCCCACTGGAGATCATTTTCCTGTTCAAGTTAGTTTCCAACTTGAGCACCAGCATTGATATGTCTCTTTTTCCAAACATTCATAGAGTTTGGGCCAATTAAATTTAGAAGCCAGAAGTTTTTATTGCAAAAATTAATTAAAGAATAAAGAACTAGACTAAGAATGAATAGATTGTGAATTATGGATGACACTAGTAATAAAGTAAACCAGAGCTGATTAGAAATAAAACATGCCCCCCTCTTTAGGTAGTATCTTGGAAGAGAATTCTTATTTGGGTTCCTATAAATATATCAACAAATAAAATGTAATGACCAACAAATCATAATTATCAGGTTACCATAGATGCTGACTAAAACAAAACAAAGCAAACAAGCCCAAAATAAAATTAATAGCAATTATTTTCTAATAATAATAATCACTAATACATATAAAAACTCACCACTTGACTGATATGTTCATATATTCAGTTATAAAAATATGACAGATGGAGAACAAGAGAAGTAAATCCTGTTGCCCAGTATTACACACACAGTCTCCATTGAAAGACCGTAGCATTCTTATCCAGGGGGCCATGATTCCAAAGCCTCAACTTTATACTATGTTAAAAATTCAAGCAGGGAAAGATTGAGCAAACTGCCCAAGATCACACGGATCACATGGGTAACAAACTGGTAGAAGTTGAACTCAGATTAATATATATTAAAAAAGTAATTTTCAGAGTTAAAGTATTGCGCAGGAAAAGAGAATATTTTGTTAAAAGTTTCCATTCACAGAAAAACTGTCGTAAACCTTCGTGATCCAAATAGCATTTCATCAACACGGGTAGGTCTAAAACTACTGAAAGTATATAAATGCAGTAGTAATGGGTGCTTCAGCATAAGACGCACTGTTATAAATGTGCTGCATGTACACACACACAAATACATATAAATTGTGTATCCTTCAAAAGAAACTTTTTTTTTCAGAGAAAGGATATTGCAGCAAAGAAATGATAGACTACTATCCAGAGAAGATGGCTCTGTACTCAGCCTTCTGAGCACAGCTATAACCCCTGGATGTAATGTAAGCATCACCAAGAGGACTCTGAAAGGCAGTGAGAAGAATGCTAATTGGTTTAGGACTCCGGGATAGAAGAACAACCCAGTGACAGGGCATCTTACCTCCTCCACCCAACAAAAAGAGAACCAGACTGGAAGTTTGGGTCCCCCCAGCATAGAAGGCAGCCCAGATAGGCTTATTGCTCTCCTGGATTAAATAAGGGTCTCTTTGACATCAGGACAGCCTGACAACACTAGCAAGGATGTCAACAGAGAAGCCACAGCAACAAATGACGGGGGAAGCACTCTATTTAGCCACAGAGCCTGAGACTCCTTGCTCCCCACCAGAGCCCCTGGGGTGGGCAGATTCAGCCACAACAAGCCGCCTGCAGAGCAGCCTGTGCCCACCCAGCCTGTGCACAATAGGACAGGAAATGCAGAGTTGATGTCAAGGTCATGAATTGCCTGTAGTAGATATCTGCTGAAGATTCGTTTAAGACATATTTTAATAATGCAAGCTAATATACAAATTGAGTATCCATCCTCCCAAGATCTGCACATTCTCATTCAAATTTTATCTAATCACATGTACCTATATGGAAAATTATAATATTTCAAAAAGATACTATTGTAACTTAATATTCACTAATTATAACAATACAAATTCTAGAAGCACGAGATAGATAATCCATAATAGATAGATAGATAGATAGATAGATAGATAGACAGATGATAGATAGGTAGATAGATATAGATAGACAGATGCTTCTATATTTTGGAGGAAGAAAACAAAGGCCATGTATGTGTGTAAAAACAATTCGCTTTGTTTTGGGCATTATGTAAATGTAACATTTAGATGAGTGAAGCTAAAGAAGAATTTGATGTACTGAAAATGATTAGGGGTGATGTGAGAGGACAATTTTTAATGTCAAACTGTTTTTACATTAAGGGAAATAGTGAAGTAAATTGGAAATCTTCCTATCTAATGAAACCTTATTTCAGGTTCATCCTAAACCATGTGACCCAATTGTACAGTTACCACTAAAATGAAAAGCCATCTATCAGTCTTGGTCTTAGTTCTCTAGGGTGGATTATTTCAGCAAATTAGTTAAATGTGTAACTATATGACAATTCATAACTAGATTTCTATGCCTCCAAAGCCAAACATGTTATTATTTCTATGGTGATTAGATATCCCATGTACACTGTATTTTGTTGGTTTTTAGATGTCTTATTGGTATGAAAATATTTATAACTATTCCTCTATCTAATAATTAGTTTTAAAGTGCTTATGTATATCATTGAAAAAATAGCTACCATATTTCCAACTATTTTCCACTTGATACACTTACTATTTGTGTTTCTTGCCCTCTCTTCTGGCTTCTCCAGTTTTAACTGAGCATTTTATATGATTCAATTTTCTTACTTTTCTTAGCACATCAATTATACTTTGTAAAAAAAATTAGTTTAGCCACTACACTTAAATGACTAAAAAAGTGATAGACACATGTAATAGAGATTATTCTATGATTCATGAAAATTACCACAGGTCAATTATTTCCTTTTGGTGTCACAGGACATAGCATTTAATGCAGAGAAATACAATGCCTATACATTTCCTTTGGATGAAATGATAAATCCCCTGCGCTTTCTAGATAATGACTAGGAAGAATATCCTGGTCATATAATTTTGTATTTTATTATTTTAAATGAACTTTACAAGTGCCAAAATATACCTATAAATGCAAATATTTTCAAGTCTATTTTGACTAGTGGAAAAGTAAAGTTCAATATATATAAAGTCTCCGTAAATAAGTAGTGAGTCTCTGGTAGTGAAAGAGCTATAATTTTGTCTTTTGAGCAAAAATTCCTAATTCTTCCAGTCATTTAATTCTATTGTATTATTTTCAAATGCATTGTCTCTTCATACTTGTAAGAAGTATGGCTTACATTTCAAAAGAATTATTACTGGGTCTCATTTCAAGAATAAATAAGGGAATTTGGAAGCCCAACTTAAAAGATAAAAATAATGAAATATCTGAATGATTCTTACCTTAAAGTCTTTCTTGGTCCATTGAAGAAAACTGAAATAGTTTATTAAATTCAATTATTTTATATGCATTCCTGACTCCCCCAGTTTCATGTAAGTCAGTGGGTAATCACAGATTACAGACTGAAAAATATTAAAAATCTTAAAATTGGAAGGGATAAAATTTGATTGAGATACAGCAAGGATAGTATTTACTGTAGGGTAAAGGAAACTTTCAAATGTAATTTAAGAGAAGGGCAAGAGAAATGAATAAAGGCCTTATTTTCAATCTACCTGCTAACTTTGTGATAAGACTAATTTCTTTATGAAATTGCTTCATTATTGAAAGTTTCACCTTTATCAAAAGGGGGAAATGCCACCTTATATGATTGTTGAGGGTATTAAATTAGAACATGTATGTAAAGTGCCAAGGAAAGCTGCGATAAATGAGGGCTGACAAAAAAGTGAAAAAAATATATAATTCTAAACCGTTTATCATATGCTCCCACAGTCCCCAGCTGAGAGAGTCCTGAGTATAATATATGAACAGAAGACAGTATCAGAAAAAGGCAAAAGCTGAATAACTGCGAATTAGGGCACAAAAACCACTGTTGGGAGCCTGCATTGGCCCCTAAATAGAGCTGGGATAAAAACAAGCACAACAGCAGCACCAGAAACAACAGCAGAAACAATAATCATAATAGTTTTTAGATAGAAGTTATAAACAATTTTTGCATACACACATATATATGTGAACATACAGATGAGATGAGTTGTCCTTTTTCTTACGTTATAAATATGTTGACTTTCAATTTAAAAACACAGTATTTTTGAAAGACTATCCACTACTCATTTTTACTTGTATATTCATATACTTACTATACTGTGTTGTTCTGAGTTTTGTTGTTTTAGATTATATCTTTTTTAGCAGACGAACTAGAAATTTATGCCTTTAATGAAAATTTTAAAATAAAGAAGTCTTTAAATTATCTAGCCTCTTCTTCCCAACTCCTTGCCAGTTTCTATGTCATCTTTCTTACAAAACAACTTTTTTTCTGTAAAAGCTATCAAACTGTGAGTTATGCTTTTTAATCGTGGATTTTCAAAAAGTACTTAACTTCCTGTGGTTTCAATGCCAGCCATGACTTTTCAGTGAAAATATTCTCTGGCTATGATGGCCAGGACAAAAAAACCAAAATCTCAAAAAACAAAAATATTAGAAAGCAAAAGCTCAAAAAGGAAATTATTTTCAGAGAGCAGCCTAACCAGTGAGCACAATGTAGTACAATAAAAAGGTTAAAAATATAGAGAAGTCATCGTATCCTCAAAAGACAAGATACACAGCATTAATTTTTCCATAGAAGGGTATGTAACTAGAAATAATAGATGATGAGGAAATGGCATTAAACCATTCATAAGAAATAGTTTAGAATTTTACATTTTCCTAAAATGTGGCATAAAAAGATGTCTTGCTGCAAATCATATACACATTGTTCAGGATGAGAGATAGCTCCCCTTGGGCATGAATGTGTATGATGATTATTCAGGAAATTATTTTAACTTCTCATGATCTGTATATTTGCAAGAATAAATCTTGGAGTTGTACATCCTATTAGTACTATACCTTGAGGTAAGCAGAGCTTTCTTCCTCTGATTTGATTTCAAGATTTCTTATTTCCCCCACTATGTGTGATTCAAGGAAAATCTGCAGTTTACCTGGTCGTACTCACTCATTATTTCTAGATTAGTTATTCTAATGTTTTAATGTATGTCTAAATGGAAACTACTCTAACCCCATATATGTGGCATAATCCAGGATTTTCAGTTCCCTTTTTATTTCTCACAATTGGCCCAGATAAACTACATTGCTAAATGATTCAAGCAGTAATATAAAGTTTTAAATAGAAAAGAATAGCTAAGATACACTTGGAACAAGAATAAAGACATTACATATCAAGTACTAAGGCTTCCTATTCATCTCTCATAATTATAAGATAGTTTTGACAAAGAGCTATGTAGTCGCCAAACAAAGATAGCACAACAAAACAACCTTCATGTACAGGATCGTTTGGTTTGTGACAAATGCGTTATGGTGGATCACTGGATGTTATGGGCTGAATTGGGTCCCCCCGCAAACTTCGTATATCGAAGTCCTAACCGCCAGTACCTTAGAATGTGACCATATTTGGAAAGAGGGTTTTGCAGAGGTAATTAAGTTAAAATGAGGTCATTAGGGTGAGCTTTAATTGAATGTAACTGGTATCCTTATAAAAAGAGGAAATTTACACACAGGCACGGATAAAGGGAAGACAATGTGAAAACACAGGGAGAATATGGGCATCTATAAGCCAAGGAGAGAGGACCCAAACACATCCTTCCTTCACAGCCCTCAGAAGGAAGCAACCCTGCTGACACCTCACTCTTGCAATTCCAGCCTCAGAACCGTAAGGAAATAAATTTCTATTGTTTAAGCCACCCTGTCTGTGGTCCTTTGTTATGGCTGCTCTAGCAAACTAATGCAAGAACTCTCTGGTGATTTGGGGGATTAGGGAAAAATACTTAGATTGGAGCAATCTGTGCAAACATAGGACAGGACGTTAAAGCTGCATGAAGGAACCTGGACTCGCTTAACCCAATCCCCTAATTATAGAAATAATACAGCTGTAGGCGTTTTATGTACGACTTGCTCAGGGATACATAGCAAGTTATTGGGGAAGTTAGGACTAGAGAACTCATCTTCTACCCAGTCACACATGCTCTCCAGCCTTGCTCTTTAATTCATTGTTCTCAGTAGTGATAAATTTGCCCAAATGCAATAGTAGGTATATCTCTGTTTAGACTAAAGATAAACACCTGCATAATTGTAATCTATGTATTCTAATTCTAACCCTAAACCTTACCCCCAACCCTAACCCTAACGCTAACAGTCTCATCAACACTTACATAAACAAATGGGCCTGTAAATACTCCTTTATATAACATGTAGGTGACAATTTTGAAGACATCATTTGAAGTAGAAAATAAGATAGGTGTGTGATTCTGCAAGATTTATTTTAGTTTGTGCATCCGAAGGAGAGTTTCTTAGCCATATTAAAGTTAGAAGAATATTCAATATTTAATTTATGAAACAGAGAAGAGACATGTAGAGGCATAGGCATTATTATATTTATGTTAAGATAAACAAAGTTACAAATATTTTTGAAATTTTTATTATTTTTAACCAAAAGTTAGGAATAAAGGTAGACTTTGAACAAAAAAATAATGAGTAACAACTAAATTAGAAACAAACTCTCTTCAGGAGAGAAAGGCAAACTACGATCTGATTTCATGGGTAGAATTAAAATTAAAGATAGTTGTGAGGTAATAATTTTCTTTACAAAACTTTACAACCTGTAGCTGTAAGAAAAGGCATACACAGTGCACAAGGCTAATTCCAAAAAATTTACTCTACAGATTTAGTTCCTTGAAAAATGACAGAGATAGTAACAATAAATTGACTTTATATTTGCTAACTTCTCCACTTTTATTCCTTTGGGGATTAATGCACATTGTGACAATCAAATGTAACAAGCTTTATTCTTGTAAAGTATATGGTTATAGAAAATATTAATATTGATTAATATATTAAAATATTTTGTTTAAATATTATAAAACTAATTAATAATTATGTTATCAGTTACAACACTTAATGAGTCCCATTATTGGACACCAAGGGAGGCAACTTATAGGTATCTCTGGCTAATAGATTTCTGGAAGTATAATCATATTTAGTTAGTCTGTCCCTGAGATAGCCTCACACTGTTCAAAATAGGTGACATGTTGGAGAAATGCTGAAATTAATCCAATTACTTTAAGTAAATACGGACTCAAATATGTCATATTTTTAATATAAATTTACTTCCTATACATCAAAATGTAATAACAGTTATGGTTTTCATGTGATCACTGTCATAGGCAACTGAAACTCAAGGAAACATAATTAAGTACTTTATACAGGTAGAAAAAAAAGATAGACCACTGGCTGGAGAGTCAGAGAGATCTTAGCTCTAAACTCTCCCATCTTGAAAGATGACAGGGACAATGTGGAGACGTGTCTTCCTAGAAGCTAATCTGGTTCTCAGTTTCATTCCAGCATGGACCTTGGACTGCATAACAGATGCTAAATAGTTTCAAATGCCAGCTGAACATTTATTTATCAGTAGTTTGACCAGGGTCAGAAATCTCATCTCTGTGCATCAGTTCCCCATTTATTATACAGAGAAAATGAGAATACTTATCCACAGGGTAGGTATATTATAGTGGATACACAGGGTGACTTTTTGTAAAGTTTAACTGGTGTAATTAGTTAGAGAAATGATCGATTTTCTAAAATTAACCCAGTTATAAGTTTTAAAAGAAATTTGAATGGCATATTTCATGTTAGCAAGTGAAATTTCCTGACTAAAATATAAAATATAAAGTATAAAAAACACATGTATGAGTTTTCTAACTCAATGATTACATAACAGAGACATATACTCTAAAACAAATATAAACAAATATAAATAGAATCTGTCCAGCTTACTGAGAGGAAGAGACAGAGTTCAAAGTTCAGCAGCCCAAAGGAGTTAACATTTGTTGGATAAAATACTAATCAAGGAGTCACACAGAGAAAAAGCTTTGGAGTTCTAAAGAGGGGTGGCCTTGAGCCCTGGGCTGAGCACTGATATGACTGAGTACTGATAGCCACATGCATATTACCCAAGGCTGTAGAAAGAACAACTGGGAAAGAAGAGACAAAAATGCCAATGGATCTCACTCAAGGCTGGAAATAGTCCTTGTCCCCATCAGACAAAACAGAAGGACCTTCAGGTGCATCCCAAACATTGGGAACACGGAGTAGAGATATACAACTCTCAGCTTAATAGTAGAGCATAATTAACCCTAGATTAAAGTCGGTTCTGAAGTTGCCCTAATGGACCAGAAAAGCAATTTCAAACGAATATAACTGAGTCCTGACAGTTTATCTCTGGTTAAGGACACAAGCCAACAGTATGTACAGGAATATAACAAAATCCAGCACCTGATAATCTAAAAACATGGAATCTGCATCAAATCAAACATCACCAGGAAGACAAAAGAGCAGGAAAATATGACCCTAGAAAACAGAGGAAATAATCAACAGAAATAGACCTTGAATTGACACATAAAATAAATGTAACAGACATGAGAATTAAATGAGCATTGTTATAAGTATGTTCCGTATATACATGAACATAGAGGAAAACATGCACATAATGAGGAGAACAGTAAAATACATTTTAAAAATGCAAACCAAACTTCTAGAGATGAAAAATGCAACGTTTTATGCAAAAGATACACTGTCTGGGATTAACAGAAGATTAGATAACCCAGAAGGAAAGATCAATAATTTGAACAAGTAGCAATAGAAATTATCCAAAACAAAGCACAGATAGAAAAAAGCCTGAAAAAATCTACAGAGAGAATCAGTGACCTGTGAGATGATGCCAAGTGGTCTAATGTATGTGCAGCTGAATTCCCAGAGAGAGGACAGTGGGCAGGAAAAGTATTGAAAAATCAGTGGCCTCAAATTTTCCAAATTTGACAAAAATTATAAACACAAGATCCAAAGTGCTCAATGAATCTGAACAGAAAATTCATTAGGGAAGAAAATTAAGGCACATTTTAGTTCAACAGTGAATTGTGAAAGTCAATAATAAAGAGAATTTTAACAACTGGCAAGAATAAAGATACATTATATACTCAGGAACAAAAACAAAGAGAAGAGCAGACAAGCTACATAAGCTAGATGACAGCGGAGGGTCATGAGAAAGGAAAAGTAATGACAATGCATTTTTTGGGTTTAAAACATATGTACAAGTAAATTGTGTGACAATAATAGCACAAAGCACAGGAAGAGGCCAACAGAATACTGTCATATGTTCCTTCTATTTTAAGTGTCATGTTGCTAATATTTTTAAGGTTGAACGGTGATAAGTTAATGACATGTATTGCAGTCTCTACACTACCACTCAAAACAAGACAGAACAGGGGCTGGCCCCGTGGCCGAGTGGTCAAGTTCACGCGCTCCACTACAGGTGGCCCAGTGTTTCATTGGTTCGAATCCTGGGCGCGGACATGGCACTGCTCATCAAACCATGCTGAGGCAGCGTCCCGCATGCCACAACTAGAAGGACCCACAAGGAAGAATATACAACTATGTACCAGGGGGGCTTTAGGGAGAAAAAAGAAAAAAATAAAATCTTTAAAAACAAGACAAAGCAAGAGGTGTAACTAATAAACCAGACTGGAAATGAAAAGAAATCACAAAACCACTCAAAGAATCAAAAGGAAATCAGGAAAAAAAAATGAGAAAAGGAACAAAGAACAGATGAGATGAATACAAAACAATGATCAGATGGTATCATATCAATAACCAAAAAATATAAATTAAAAATAAAAACTGAGATTGGATAAAAGAGCAAGGCCCACCTTTATGCTGCCCACAAGAAAAACACTTTAAATATAGACATAAGCAAGTTAAAAGCAAAAGGATGAAAAAAGACAGTGCCACAACCAAGAAGTCCGTCAGCAGGTGATGGATAAATAAACTGTGGTACATTGAGACAACAGGATATTATTCAGTGCTAAAAAGATGAGCTATCAAGCTGTGAAAAGACATAGAGAAACCTTAAGTGTATACTACTAAAATAGGGAAGAAACCAGTCTGAATGCTACCCACTGTATGATTCCAACTATATGACATTCTGGAAAAGGCAAAACTGCTGAGACAATACAAAGATCCGTTGTTCCCAGTAGTAGGCGGGTAGGGATGAATAGCCAGAGAACAGAAGATTTAGGGGATAGTGAAAATATTCTGTATGATACCATAATGATGGATACATGTCATTACACATTTGTCCAAACCCGTAAAATATACAACACCAAGAGTGAACCCTAGGGCAAACTGTGGACTTTGGGTGATTATGACATGTCAATGTAGGTTCATCCTTGGCAAAAAAAAAAAAAAAAGTACCACTCTGGTGGAGTATGTTGATAATGAGGAGGCTATGCATGTGTGCGGGCAGGGAGTATGTAGGAAATCTCTGTACATCCCTCTCAGCTTTGTTGTGAACCTGAAACTGCTCTAAAAATAAAGTTCAAAAAAAAAAGAACTTACCATGCTAACAATTTTTTTGAAAAGTTGGAGTGGCAATATTAATATCACGCAAGTAAATGTGAGAGCAAAGAATATTGCCAGGAATACAGAAATAGAGAGTGACATTTCCTAATGAAAAAGTCGTAAATTCATTAAGAGCACATAATTCTAACTATACATGCACTTAATAATAGGGATTCAAAATAAATGAAGCTAAAACTGATAACACTGTAGAAAAATAGACAATCAACAGTTATAGTTTTTGATTCAATACTCCTCGCTCAATAATTGATAGAACGAGGAGAGAGCAAACCATGAAGGATAGAGAAGACTTGAACCACACCATCAGCCAACTTGACCTAACTAACATTTACAGAACCTTCCAGCCGTCAAGTGTACATCGAGACTCAAGAGCACAGGGAAGAATTACCGTGGCAAAACATTCTGTATCATAAAACAAATCTCAGGAAGTGTGAAAGGATTCATGTCATGTGAAGTTTGTCCTCTGACCATGTAGGATTAAATTAGAAAACAACCGAAAAATGGCTGAAAAATGAGCAAATATTTTGAAATAAAACAAAACACTTCTGAAAAGCCTATGGATTAAATAATAAATGAAACAAATTTAAAAACTGTTATTTGTAAGCACAGAATGTTTCATTTCAAAACCTTTTTGATTTAGCAATTATTTTCTTTGAGATACCAATAAAGTGAACAGTGCAACATATAACAACTATTAATAAATAGTTAGAAATTACCCAAATTAATGATTAGAATTGACTCAAAAAATTGCCTTAATTATCCTATAACATAGGCTGTGTAATTGATGTACAGAGATGTACTGCATATATACCAGTGAGCTCACTGAAATCTCACCAAAATTCCTTTTTTGGTTTAATTAGCCAGAGTACATATCTGTTATTTTTAAGAAATAACCATGACTGGTATATAACTAACTAGTTTGAGAGCTTGTTAAAATGAATTGTAAAAATAGCATCATGGTATTGTGCGATCCATTAAATATTAAATTACAATTAAAATATTAAACTAAATTATAGTAGAACCTATAATTAAATATTATAATATCCAGAGTTTGTAGGTAGCTCTGGGAAAACAGTAAAATATCTCATGAAGAACAATAAATTATTTCTAATAAAATTATTAATTGGCTACTCAAAAGTTATAGATCCCCAGTTTATGTATTCTGCAAAAATGGGCATTTTTTCTCTATGTTAAAACAGGAAAAAAATTCTTTTGTAAATTTCAACACTGCATCCATTTGTATGCTGAAGACATTTCCAAGTGTGTTTCCATCTTTGATACAGTTGATGACAGTATGTTGGTAGATTAAAATAAAAAAACATAGAACAAAGAATCCAATCTTTTGAAATATTTCTGTGTACATGTTTTTGATTTATGCTCCTTTCAACATCCTATTCTCCTGTGACTAAATATATCAATAATGGAGTAGAGTCTTGAGACAGACCTCACAACAGAGGTACAATGATTATCAAGCATTAAATAAATGCTTCAGAGGAGAAAATAAATGGGTTTTCTATTGTGTGAAAGGCATGTCCCTGAAGGCACTGATAAGACCAACCCAATTCCACAATGCTATTTAATTCATAAAAAAGTGTGTTGCATATGTAGAGAAAGGAAGCCTGCATTTCAAGATGTACCCTTAATTCAATGACAAATGCAATGTCATTGTCTCTGTGGGTTGCAGTAACATTGGTTTCTTTATTGGCATTATTTTATTCAATAGTCCTTAAAGTTTACGACCTGAATGTTACTATCGTAAATCAATTCTATTGATGATGTTTACTTTTAACAGTGTCCAGTAATGTTTGCTGACTGGAACTTGTCAACAATGTACTTTTCATTTTATTTAAGCTTCTTTGCTACATAAAGCCTTAGATTTGAAGTAGTAACACCTGGATTCTATTAGTCCCACTACTATAACCATGAAAATATTTTGAGTAAACCTCTTCACTTCTCAAGTTGAGCATGTGAATAGAGTTTTATATTCTCCAAAGTTGGAAATATTAATATGTTCCCGTAAATGAAAGTTTTGAAGAACACATATATACCAGTCACACAAACACTCCAGTCAAATTCACAGTATCTCTGAGTGCCTTACTGAAAGAACTAATTTAGAATATTCTGGACTAGCATATTATTTTCCTCTTTCACCTATCTAGAATCCTACCTCTTTTCCCACAATGTTCTGGCTATATTGACACCTCTAGTGTCCTAATTTGCTGACCTGAGAATCTGACATGTTTGTCACGCAAGTTACAAACTTTTTTTAAAAAAAGTTCAAAAGGAGCAGGCTGTAGGAGTTAATTCATCATTTAAACAATTTTCTCACTGAGATTTAAGCACTAAGGGAAATGCCAATGAATAGTATTCCAAAGTAGTATATTTTTAGGACTCTTCCCTAATACTTCTTTAATTTACTCTGGAGAAGAGAAACCATTCTTAGACACCAGGACGAGGTACACCCCATCCAGGGATCATGAAAGGGAGGATGAAAGACACTTGGATTTAGTCCAGCAGGATGCCCCTCCTCCAGTTTTATAGTTAAACATAAAGTGGAATCTTGTACACACAGGCACAGAGTAGCTATGCTATCTTGGTCAACCACCTGAGCTTCTCTGAGCCTTATTTCTCCACCAGCAAAACTGAAATATTAAACAAACAAATAAATCCCAACACAAAGCAAAGTAACAATATACCACAATATTTTATACAAAATATTATAAATATGTAAATATACATTTATAATATACATATATGTATTTTGTTTCATGCATGTGTATTATATTATATGTATACATATGTTATGTATACTATATGCTATGTACATATATTCTGGTTATCTATTTGTGCATATAAAAGTACCAAAAATAATAGTGGAATTTAGGAGACTTTGATAAATTTACTAAAATTTGCTTTAAAATTTGACACAGTTTTGGAACAAGGCTACAAAATTCTATGATAGAACAAAATTAAATAATTTCAGAATAAAACTAACAGATTATACAAGTTCTTTACTTGAAAAACTACTAAAAATTGCAGAGAGATATTAAAGAAGACCTAAGTAAATACAGAGATGTACTGTAGACATACGCTGAAAGACTCAATGTTTTGAAAATGTCAATCTCAATTTAACCTACAAATTCAGTACAATTCCAATCCAAATACCAGGATATTTTTTGAAGAATTGACAAGTCGATTTTACATGTTATGTGGCAACACAAAAATTCGATAGTAGCCAACAGTCTTGAAAAACAACAAACTTAGAAATATTGCCCGACTTGATTTTTCTTGTAGTTAAAAACACATAATATTAAATTTACCATCTTAACCTTTTTTGGTAGACAGTAGTGTTAATTAGATAGATGCACATTGTTGTGCAACAAATCTCTAGAAATTTTTCATTATACAAAACTGTTTCTGTATATCCATTGACCAATAATTCCTCTTTCTCCCTTCCCGTAGCCCCTGGCACACCATTCTACTTAGGTTTCTAAGAGTTGGACTATTTTAGATATCATATATAAGTGGAATCATTCAGTATTTGTCGTTTTGTGACTGGCTTATTTCACTTAGCCCAATGTCCTCAAGATTCATCCATGGTGTAGCATGTGACAGGATTTCCTTCCTTTTTAAGGCTGGGTAACATTCCATTGCAAGTATATACCACATTTTCTTTATCCATTCATCTGCTGATGGTAGAAGGAGGAAAACATACGATAGATGCAGAACGAGCATTTGATAAAATCTGTCACTTTAATGATAGAAACTCACTAATATATGAACAGAAGATAAATTCTCTACCTTCATTAATACAAACTATGGCTAATATCAAACAATGTGAAAGTCTTAGTGATTTCTATATAAATAAGGAAAAAGAGCACATATCTTTTAACGCTACTCGTATTTAACATTGTACTGGAGGCTTTAGCCAATGCAATGAGGTGATAAAAGACAAAACTAAGCTAAAAGCATACTAACTGGAAAGGAATATCCGCATTTATAAACAAATTGATTGTCTTTTCAAAACCCATGAAGAACCTAAAACAAAAAAAAGCCGCTAGAAATAATAAGTGAATTTTGCAGGTATGCAGTATTCAAGGCGAAAATACAAAGCTTAGTTTTACTTTTATTTTCTAAAAGAAAAAATTGGAAAATACAATTTAAAAATTATATTCCACTTTCAATAACATTAAAGTACTTAGAAACACTAGCATTAAACATTTCGAACATATTTAGCAAATCTTTATAAGACCTGTACCTGAGAACTTCAAATATTGCGAAGGCATTAAATAACTAAATACAGAAATACGTCATGGCCATGGATTGCAAGATTTGTTACTTTTGAGATTATAATCCTCCCCAAATTAATCTATAGATTCAATGTGACATCAACCAACATTCACAAAAGAGTTTTATGAAGAAATTGGCAAGCTGATTTTAAAATTCAAATGGAAAGGCAGCAGACATACCAAATAAGCAATTGTTAACAAGAACATATGTGGAGAGCCTATGCAACTTGATTTTAAAGATTAACATAAATTTATAGCTATCAAAACACTATGTTAATGACATAAGGTTAGACAAATAAAGATCAATGGAACAAATTAGACGTTCCAAATCTCAACCCACACTTGTATGGCCAATAGATTTGTGACAGATACGCCAAAGTAATTACATAGGGAAAGGTAATCTGTTAATCAAATATTCCTGGAACAACTGTGTATCTGCTAATAGCAAACAAAAAGAAACAAGAAACAAAAACACTGACCTCACAGCATATATGTATATAAGCATACCCATAAAGTAACTCAAAATAGTATTAAACTCATAGTATGAAATGTAAGAGCTAATTCATTAAACGTTACCTAATATTGTGGTGGGTAGTAATTTCTTAAACAGGACAAAAAAGCATAACTATAAAAGAAAAACAATGTTTAAAATGTGCTTCACAAAAATTTAAAACAACCTTTTCCTTTTGAAATATATAGTTAAGAAAAGTTCATAGGCGAAAGATAGGTTTTAAAAAAAGGCAAAACATATATCAGATAAAGGATAGCTATCCAGTGATATAAAGAACATTTACAATGAAGTAAGAAGACTGATAACTCATAGAAAACAACATTCACAGTATTTGAGCTGACACTCTAGATAAGAAATATTTAAATGCCAAGAAGCACATGCACAGATGTTAAGCATCATTAGTCATCAGAGATGGACAAATTAAAATGACGATACAATACACTGCTTACTCATTGGAATCACTAAAGTTGAAAAGATCAACAAAACCAAGTGTTGGTGAGAATGAGGAGCACCTGGGGCTCGCATACAGTCCTTGTGGGAAAAGAACATGGTGCAGTCACTTTGGAAACAGCACAACAGTGTCATGAAGTTCAATATTCATTATTGTCTGACCCAGAAATTCCACTTTTAAGTTTTTACCCACGAAAAAACAAACTATGCTTTCACACAAAGGTGAGTAGATAAAAACTTAAAACAACATTGTTCTAAATTGCCACAAACTGGAAAAAAACCCAAAGGTCCAATAACCGTCTAGGGTGTAAACTAGGTGAGGCTTAGCCATACTATGGAATATTACTCAGAAATAAAAACGTATGAAATATTAATACTTAAAACAACATTATGCTGAAGGGAAAAGGCAAACACAAAAGACTATGCACAGTATGATTCAATTCAGATGCAAGTCTAGAAAAGTGAAATCTATAATAACAGAAATTAGATCAGCAGTTTTCTGGGTTCAGAGGTAGGAGGAATAGATTGACCGTAAAATGAAACAAAGCACCTTTTTTTTTAATTTGAGAAAGATTAGCCCTGAGCTAAGATCTGCTCCCAATCCTCCTCTTTTTGCTGAGGAAGACTGGCCCTGAGGTAACATCCACGCCCATCTTCCTCTACTTTACACATGGATGCCTGCCGCAGCATGGCCTGCCAAGCGGCACCATGTCCACACCCAGATCCCAACCGGCGAACCCTGGGCCGACGAAGCAGAATCTGCGAACTTAACCACTGCACCTCTGGGCCGGCCCCAACAAACATTTTAAGAATGAGGAAACTTGGGGCCTGCCCAGTGGCTCAGCGGTTAAGTTTCCACATTCTGCTTCTGCGGCCCAGTGTTTGCCAGTTCAGATCCTAGGTGTGGACCTGTGCGCTGCTTATCAAGCCATGCTGTGGCATGCATCCCACATATAAAATAGAGGAGGATGGGCACAGTTGTTAGCTCAGGGCCAGTCTTCCTCAGTAAAATGAGGAGGATTGGCAGCAGATCTTAGCTCAGGGCTAATCTTCTTCAGGAAAAAAATAATGAAAGAATAAAAAGAAAAGAATGAGGAAACGATGCATACCTTGGTTTTTGTGATGGCTGTGTGACTATGTACAATTACCAAAACTGAATAAACTGTACTTATTTAAATAAGCGTATTTTACTCAATGAAAATAGAATCTTAGTAAAAATACATGCATAAATCAGTAAAAGCATAAAGGAAATTCAGAAAATACTGGCTCAAATCGAAAGAGCTTCTCTCCTTACCAATTGGCATGGATCTCCTAATTTGGGTTCAGAACTAGAGAGGCAGAACCAACAAAAAGTCTAGCAAATAATGTTTTCTTCCTGCCACACCCACCAGAGAATAAATCTCCATCATTCATTTGACTCTGGAGATCATCAAAGGCTAAAACCATGAAACAAAATTCCTATTAGCTCATTAATTGGTGATGGACAAAGGAACGAGTAAAATGCCGTAATCAGTTGAAAGAGTATCAGAGAAGCTAGGGCATGGATAGAAGGATAGGATTGCTGGGTTGATTGGAGGGAAAAAAAATCTAAGTGATAGCAACAGGGATACAAGCCACTATTTCTGGAGCCGCTTGTCCCTGTGGACTGAAAATATTTGCACCACTTCTGGAAACAACATATACAAGTTGATCTGTAACTTCACTACACATGGTATCTTAAATTAAACAGTAGATAGTGAATGAAGTAACTATATCTTCTAGATAATCCTAAAATGGCCTTTCCCCTTGTATTATACTGAAAGGATATGATATTCTTGTCCAGTTCATAATATGCTGAGAGTAAGATCACCTTAACTAACCAAGAAAACAAAAAACAAAATAATCTTTCACTCACGCCTAGAACTACATCCATCAAAAGGCAACATTGTTATTTGAATGTTCACCTTAGTTAGCTACAACCTTTTCTGAAGCCATAACATAAAGTAAGTGAGCACTTTGATCATTTTTTTCCTTTTTAACGTATTTTCTAAATTCTCACATTTTTAGCATAATAATTAAAATTGAACTATATAGAAATAAAAATGGCCTGAAAATATACAATCTGTCAACCAGGAAATGTGTGGATCTCAGGAAATATTTTCTTTTTTCTGAATGTCTAATTTTTGTGTCTGTTAAAATATCGATTAGTTTTCACTGTGTGTTTAATAGGAGAGAAGAAAAAGAATTATCTTTCCCTATTTTTTTCCCTTTAGGCAATCTCTCCAATCTTAAGATAAAGTTTTAATTCTGGCTTTTTTTTTAATTAACCCAAACTATATTAGCTTTTATACCCATAGAGAAGCTGGACATTATCTCCAGAGGTTTAGCAAGACAAAATAATTCCATTTTTTGACCCTGAGAGAATAATTTGACATATATCTTTCCTTCCTCCCAACACTGGCCATATTGAAAACATCCATCTTTCCTTGGAAGTGGACAGATGACTTGGATGGCAGAGCAACAAAATATCAGTGGTCAACAGAACTAAAATATTTTTGCTCACTTTTTTCTCAGCCTTAAAATTCTTGTAAGTGTAAATATTGTGCCATAAACGTGTGATGGAGCATAGAAAAACATCTTAGTTTTTGTCCCACAGGACTTTTCAGTGCATTACTTTCAATATCAAACACCTCAAGTATGAAATGGAACATTAATTTTTGTTTGTATTTGTTTGGAGGAAATACTACGATTCATTTTATGGTCTCCAATACAGAATTCTATAAATTTAGTAGATTTGAGAAAGCATTGGAGACCATGGGGATTGGCCAGACTAATCTGAAGACAGACTACTGGTCATGCTTAAATAAGACTTGCATATTAAACACTTCCCATAATTTTCTTTCTTTTGTGACTTCACTTCAACATATTTATCTGATTTTTTTATCGTTAGAGATATTTAAAGATAAGGGATATTGCCTAGTAGATAATAAAATAAGATTTATGAAACAGACCTCAGTGGTACTAGCACATCATCAAAAATTACGTATGAGATTAAACCACATTAAAAAGAGTAGAATATCATATATTTGACATTCTTATTGACCTTTCAAGAAGGGTAAGGAAAAAAGAAGCAGAGTGAGTTTGGACATTTCAGCACAGATGAGGAAAAGTTTAGGAAATCAGGAAATGTGAAGTTTATGAGAAATCACAGCAGGACAAGAGGAGTGAATAGGAGAAAACATAAGTGGTAATGAAAAAGCAGGGGAAAAGGAAAAGAGTGGAGGTGTGAGAGTAGGCACCCTCTTCTTACCTCTTAATAAGAAGTAAATATGGTTTTCATCTATGTGGAGAATTTGTAACTGTGTGAAATATAAATTCACGTTTCCCTATTGAATTTTTTGATGGCTTTATCATAGTTGTAAGATAATCACAGTTCCTCATCTTTCATAGCTCACATGAATCTTGAAAGCATATATCTTTTAGGATGTCAACACTATTTCCAGTCACAATTAACTATGAGACATAGTCAGTCATCATGATGTCATCATTGAATTCACAGTCATCTGTTCATATTGCAAACAGATGTCCGTTACCAAGGTCGAACATACAGAGAACATAGAGTTGTACTTTCTTTTTCATTATTTTTTCCGTGAGTTTTGAATTCTCAGCCTGTGTACCTTTTTTTTAGACACAGGTATAAATACAAATATATGGACAAACACTAGCTTTCAATATTGCGCAATATAAATCTCAACCTCCTCTGATTTTAAGCTTTCTGAGGGCAGTGTGTAGCATGGTGGAAAACATTATTTGACTAAAATGGTGAGCTATACCATGAAATCATTAGTTGATGACTAGCATATACAATTGAAAAATGACAATATTCAGCAATGGTAAATTGCATTAAACTGATTTTTAAATTTATGTTTTACTATTATAATTCTTAGAACTTATTTCCTTTCCAAGCATTTGCTAACATCTAATATCAATACATCATTTTGTAACTGAAGAGGACTGGTTTTTCTAATAAGTGTTTTTATGTCTTTTAGCAATATGCAAAGAATTTTTATGTCCATGACCTCATTTAGACTACAACTGTCCTCTAAGGATCATAGAGTAGATGAATTGGAAGTTCACCTGGGCTTCTTGGCTGAAATGGTACACAATATACCTAGTAAATGATGAAATCAAAGTCACACCTACTGCCCAGAACTTTTGGCAATAACGTCATAGTGCCTCAAAAAAATCCAATTCAGAATAGATTGTTCAAGTAGCCAGTGGAAGAGCAAGTGTTATAATCATCCAAAAGAGCAGCAAAGAAAACAAAAGAGGCACGAAGGAAGCAAGCAGAGCAGAAAATGACTTGTTTGAGCCCTGCTGTGTGAAGCATCAAAGACTAGAGATGGTATTCTCTCAAGGAGACCAATCAGCCGCTTAGTGGCAAGTGGATTATATACGCTATTTCCACCTAAAAGGGGCAGTGATGTTTAATGATAGGCTAGCCACCCATTTCAGATGTGGGTTTGATTTACTTGCTCACAGAACCTTTGGCAGCACTATCATCCAAGGGCTAACAGAGTTCTGATTCACCAACATGGGCTACTCTGTACTATTTTCTTGGACCTAGAGGCCCACAGAACAATCACATAACCATGTGCCTCATTGGTCCTACCAACATCACACCATCCAGAGCTGCTAGCCTGATAGTGTTACAGACAGGACTCTTACCTGAGAACACCAAGCACACAGATCTTGGTTTCTAAATACTTCATTCCACTCAAATCCACCAGGACTCAATGGTGAAATGGCTGATTCTTGGGCAGGGGACAGGAAATTACAAGACGATGCAGGAATATTTTGTGCCATAAAGGAAAAAATTGCTCAAAAAATGATGGGTATATCTTAAAAGTCTCAGTAGCCAGTTTAGGGGGCACCTATGCTGGTCTGGGAACAATTCAAGTATCAGAATTAACGAGAGCACTTTTTACAAGCTATTGAATAAAATTTGGGTTTCTAGTTTGTCAGACACTTATTAGTTTATAGGTAATTGGGTAGGTACTCGAAGTATGAAGAAGTAAATTGCATATTTTTTGCCTTTGAGGGGCTAATAATATAATGAAGAAAAAAGGATATATGCTTAAATAATCACACAGATCCCACATAAAGAGCCCATTTTAGGGAGGCAAGTCGAGTGCTAGAGTGGCTTAGGTCATAACCAGTCCACATCCAGCTGGGGTAGCCAGGCCGACTTTTTAAAGCATTCGATCTGGTCTTTGGAATAGGAATTATACGAATATTATGCTGACACAGGAAACACAGGCTATATTCTGGGAGGGGTCAGTTGACTGTCAGGCAAAGTGTAAGATAAATTTAGGAGAATGGGAAATTGTTTTGGAAATATAGGTTAAGGCCCAATTATGGAGGACAGTGAGGACAGACTAACAAATTGGGATTTTGTCTATAGACAGCAGGGAACCTGGGAATAAATGCCACCTGTCTCCATTTGTCCCAGGACTCAGAAGGGTTCCCATACTCCGTCACTATCCAGCTGGCAGGCCTTCACCCTTCACTCCCAGAAACGCAGGCAACCCTTTTAGGCTATCAGACAAGAAGGATTTACTTAGCTTGCCTTTTCATGGCCACTCACCACAGCCTCCACATTTTCCCCTCAGGTAACCACTACTTTTCTCCTTCAGTGAACCACAAATTGATGTCGATGGAGTGGGGAGTGTGGGAAATTGAAGAGTATTACTCCTTGAAGCCACTTTTCCTGAGAAAGTCACTCTGGTCCAGTTCTTTTTGCACTCTCTTCTCTCTTGACCATTTCTGTTTTGTTTTGTTTTTTCCTGCTATCAATTATTAGCTTCTAGTCAATATGCATGCATTTCCTTCTTATTATTTAGTTGTTTTTCCCACGGCAGCCTTGGCTGTTAGTCCTTCTTGTCCTTGCTTTGCATTTCTCTCTTCTTTCTTGTCTTCTCTCTTTCTTTCCCTTAGGGTCTTTGTATACCCAATTTAATTTAGTACTGACACGTCACTGTTGTGTGAGAACATTTCTTTCCTTAAGTTTGAAAAATTTATCAATCGCATTCATTTTCTGTAATTTTTGAGTCTTCGATTAGATCACTTTCTTTGCTTGGATTAGGGAGCTTTTTAGTTATTTCCAGGTTTGGGGTTGTTAAAGTTGTTTGAGACTATTATATAACTGGGTACTTTCTTTAAAATGAAAAGAGTGGTGCAACTTTCTGAAATTGCGACAGAGCCTCAGGAGGTTATAATTCACCTGAGTGAAACTAACAACGTCTCCCTTTTACATTGTCTTGAGCTTCTATGCTGGTTGAGTATTGGATTTCATCTCTCAGTTACATCTGAAAGTCTCTGTTCTTCCTTTCTTGTACCAACTCCCAGTTTTCCACAATTATCTTTTGCTGACTCCCTGTGAGGCCATGTCTTCCAGTATCCATTAGGAGGATACCAATATCCACATAAAATGTGCTGTCTCTGGATATTCTAACAATGGTACCAGAGAGGAGCTGAATATGAGCAATGTCAGTGAATGATCTTCCCAATTCTGTATCTCCCTTAACAGTTGTGGCCTCAATATAGCTCTGCTTATGCATAGTCATCTACGATTCTTTTAAGATGTTCATAAAAAACCTTTTCTCTCTCTTTAGAAAGGAGAGGTTCGAATCCAGTCACTCTATTAAACTAACGATGAATAAAACAAATAAAATTCCCAACTTTCATGGAACATACATTCCAGCAAGGAATGGCAGATAATTAGGGTTAAAAAAGATAAATAGTCAATTATATAGCACATTAGAGTGTGAAAATCATTGCAGAAAGAAAGAAGAAAAATTAGATCTATTTTAGGTTTTAGAGGGCCAAGATTTCTTAGCTTTTTTAAGCCAGAAAGAAGAATCAGACAAGTTAGATGTTTGCAGGCCACCTACTTTGGCCACCTATGCACTAGCGAGGTTGGACTCCTGTGAATAAGCAGGCGATTTGTAGAACATGAGAGCTGATAGAGCCAGATCTTATGGGGCTCTGCTGGGCTCCTGTAAGGATTTAGACTTTTATTCTGAATGAAATAGGAAACCATTTAAGGCTTTTTCAGACAAATCAGAACACGGATTTGACTAACTTTTGAAAAAATTAAACTTCTATTTGGAAATAAGAGTATATTGGCACGCAGTGGTTAGTAGTAACACGGGGAGATCTTGTCTACACTTCACCGAGTTCCTCCTGTATTAACATCCTGCAAAACTTCAATACAGTATCACAATGAGGATAATATCCTACATAAAATCCACTCATCTTATTCATATTTCCCCAGTCGAACTGTAGTCATTTATTGTGTGTATATCTGTGTATTTAGTTCTGTGCAACTTTATCACCTGCATAGGTTTGTGTATTCACAAACACAGTCAACATACAGAACAGCCCCATCATCACAAGGATCCCTTAGATTGCCCTTTTAGAAGCACACCAATCTTCCTTACTCCCCACCCATCTCTTTCCCTAACCCATGCCAACCAATAATCTGTTCTCCATTTCTATAGTTTTGTCATTTCAAGAATGTTGTGGAAGTGGAATCATATGTTATGCAACCTTTTGAGACGGCTTTTTTTACTGAGCATAATTTTTTTGAGATCCATCCAAGTTGTGGAATGCATCAATAGTCCCTTCCCTTTAATGATGAGCTGTATTCCATGCTATAGCTTTACTCAGTTTAACAGTTCTCTCACTGTAGGATATCTGGGTGGTTTCCAGTTTGGGGTTATTACAAATAAAGCTGCTATAAACATGCATTTACAGGTTTTTCTGTGAACATGAGTTTTCATTTCTCTGGGATAAAGGCCCAAGAGTGCAATTGCTTGGACATATGGTTAAATGTATATTTATTTTGTTAGCTGCCAAACTGTTGCCAAAGAGGCTGTACCATTTTATAGTCTCACTATCAATGTAGGAGTGAACCATTTTCTCAGCAGCATTTAGGGTTATCACTATTCTTATTTTATCCATTGTGATAGGTGTGTAGTAATATGTCATTGCGTTTTTAAAAACAGGGTTATTGAAATATAATTTGCAGACCATAAAATTCACTCATTTAAAGTATACAATTCAATAGTTTTTAGTACCTTCACAGAATTGCACAAAAAAACCATAATCTAATTTTAGATCATTTTAACCACCCCCAAAAGAGATCTTGTATCCATTAGCAGTCTCTCTAGTGGGTCCAGTGGGAGAAGAGAGTCTCCAGCTGGTCTTACAAAGAGGCTTCCCTGGTCAGGTGCTGTTTGCTGGTGGGATCTTGCTTGCGTGTGAAGTCCAGCCAGCTGGTATCTCTCAGCATGGAGGGGATTCTTGGATTTAGTGGAGAAGAGTGTTTTCCAGCAGGGATGCCAGGTTCCCCCTGGTGTTGTTGGGGAGGGGGCTTCCCTTTGATTCTGGTGAGAGATGAGCCTTCTTTTGCTAGATTTGGAGTCTCAAAATGCTGGACCTGGAGTGATATGTTCTTCCAGTCCTGGAGTCCCTTACTAGATTGCCTTTCTCTTTCAACTTTTCAGTTGTAACCTTGTAATACTCCTACATTGTGTCCAGTGTTTATAATTGTACTAGTGGGGAGGAATAAGAAAAATAGGTCTATTCCATATCCTCTGGACCTTTAACTTACTTTTATAAATGATCACTATGGCCCTGGACCTTTAACTTACTTTTATAAATGATCACTATGGCCCTATTTTAAATAAAACATAGGGAAAATTGTTAGAAGTAGCAGAAGTTAGTATGCAACTTTATAAATGAAGCTAATTGATAATAGTGTCTTGGACAGTGGTGAGAGCAATGAGAGATTACTTGTGATAAAGATATGTGATCAGATTCTGGATATCTCTTGAAACTAGAGACAAGAACGTTGTCCAAATGATTGGATAAGTTGTTTATGGACAAAGTAAGGAGTCAAGGATTATTTAAAGTTTTTCTTTCCCCCTAAGCAAGTAAAAGGGTGGAGTTGTCTTTAACTGATAAATTAAATAGGTAAGGCACTAGTGTAAAAGGGGTATCCAGAATGCTACTGTGAACATGTTAATAATCAGAGGATATGAGACATGCATATGGAAATATCAAGAAGGAAATGGAAATGGGTCTAAGCCATGGGAAGGAGATCTAGATTGGTAATATAATTTTGGTAATTATTGTCACGGAAATGGAGTTTAAATCCATGACACTGGATAGAATTTCCAAAGAACAAATGGGTAAATGTAGGACAGATACCACCCTATTTCTTTCATCACCTTCCCTTCTCTTAATTCCCAACCCATATTTTCCACAGTGACTTCCCAAAAATCTAGACTATCACATTCAAGGAGTTACAAAATTTTAAAGCCATAGCTTTAATTTGCTTACCTAAAAGACATAATTTGTTCTTCCTAAAACAAAGAAATTGCCATCAATGATGAAAACATGTCAGAAATTTCTTTAAAACTTTGAAAAATATCCCCTGATTTTACATTATTCTCTGAGTTAACACAAACTGATTTTTTACTTAGAATTTAAGATTCACAAGTATGCCTTATTCATTTTTCTCAGTGGAGGCTACAACAGTGAAAACAAAATGGAATATTATTATCTTTCTCCCATTAGATAATAACAAGAAAATTAAGACTTCATAAAAATTAGTACTTATTTGAGGTACTATGTTTCTTAGTGACAAAGTCAGAACAAGGATCCTTGATATTCCTAATTTGCTACATATCATGCAGTTCAGGAGAATCACAGCAAATTGGTGCTGAGAAGCACTTTACTGCTTATCAGTACACTCTGTTACTGGGGAAAAGCATACTTGGGTAGTTAAATAATATAAGCTAGGAAAAGATTAAGTTGCATGTTGCAGAATGCTTTCCCTTCTTATAAGCACCAGTGAATGCCTTAAGTTCCTTGTCATGGCTCCTACCTTCCAGACTCTCATAGAGTAAGGTTGACCATCAGAAAAAATAAATAGCAATATTTACACAATAAGCTGTTCAAACAACATCATCGCATTTATTTGAGGCCATGTGAAATTTCTAAAAGGCCAAAATTGCAGAAACATAACTGTGGATATTCCATTTTCTCATTCCAACATAATAATGGTGTCCTGCTATATTATTTCATCATGTGGTCAATGGAAATGTAATCTCATTTTTAAATATTTTGGGTTTATCATAGATTGTATTCACCAACATCAACACCATCAAAACAAACAAAAAAAAAATAGGGAAGAAAATAAAAGCTAGTTGAATTAGAATTAAATAATTTTCAATTAAAATAGTGATTTGAACACACATGCTTGTCTCCTCTTCTTGTGAAAACACCATTAAGATCTTTAAGATTGGTATATAAAAATTCACAAAAGCAAAGAAAACACATTAATGAAAGATTAAAGTACTTTGGCAAAAGGATAATTAGATAATGGGTAAAACTGAATAGTTAGTATCTGCGAAAAGGGATGCCATAATAAGCAAACACATTTTCACAGCCATGCCCATAAATGCTTGAGAGTTGAAGGAGCTAATTATGTCTTTAAAAAAAAAAAAAAAGGGAAAGGAGTGATAAGAAGAGATAAAAGTGAATATTGATTGAAAGTCAGTCTGGAGCATTTAGACGCCCTAAACCTCTGAGTCCTCCCACCTCTCACCACTCCCGTGACGCACACCCGCAGTCAGATGGGAAGTCGGCTTGTCTGCCACACTAACCAACAGGAAAATTATTCATTGCATGAATTGCCCAAGGAGACTCTCAACTTTGAGACTATAGGCATAATGGGATGGAGTGAGGCATTTTATTGAAATAGGAAAATGAAAGAAAATGTACTATTTGAGTGTTGAGAATCCCAGACCCACACCCCCGCATGGTGATCAGAGAGAAGGTTGGATGATGCCTCTCTGCAGAAAACAGTCTCCAAAGAGTGATCATGGAGGTTTCTGTAGCAAAATGACTAGGGCCCACAGAGTGGCTGGCCATTTGACAAGTCTTACCCATGCACATAAAGCTTCCAGTCAGCATTTTTAGGGACTCACTCCTAAATCAGAGTGATTCAGCATTTGAGACAATTCCTAACATGACAGACATAAATTATACCAAACCACAGGGAAAAAATATGTGGAGGAGATATGGAAAAAGGAGACAAATTTAAAAAATTAGCATTATAATCTAATAAATGAGACAAGCTATTGGACCTAAGGAAAGGATATTATTAAAAAGAAATGATTTTAAAAAATGTTAGAGCCAGCCCTGATGGCCTAGCTGGTTAAAGCTTGGTGCTCTCTGCTTTGGTGGCCAGGGTTCGTTTCCCAGCTGCAGAACTGCATCACGCCTCTGCCAGTAGCCGTGCTGTGGTGGCTGCCCACAGAGAAGAACTAGAGGACTTAGAAACAGAATATACAGCCACGTACCATGGCTTTGGGGAGGGAAAAAATAAAAAGATAGGAAGACTGGTGATTAGCAACAGGTGTTAGCTCATGGCGACTATTTCCAAGAAAAAAAAAATGAGCCTGGTTTAAAAAAAAAGAAAATGATAACTCTCTGAGGTGATGGATGTTTGAATTAGCTTTACTGTGGTAAAGAATTCACAATGTATGTGTATTAAATCATCACACTGTACACTTTAAATATATACAATTTTATTTGTCAATTATGCCTCAATAAAGCTGGGGGGAAAAGGAAAGACCAAAAAATGCAAATATAGTCTTGAGGGGAAAAAATAAATGATTAAAAAAATGCCGGCTCTTTGGAAATTAGAAATGTGAAACAAATTAAAATATTGTAACACAGCTGGACTAGTGCTATGTGCTAGAGACTAGATAGAGCCTTAACACTGAAAGGATGGAGAGACGGGGAGATTGATTCTGCTTGAGTAGATCAAAAAGGCATCATGAAGAAAGCAATTTGGGGGATGAATTTTAGAGAATGAAATGTAGTTTTTCAAAAAGAAAAATGTTAGTGGATATTTTGGTGATTGCTCAAAGACATGCATGTATATGTAGTGTGAAATGTTCGGGAAAGATAAGTACAATACCTGGAACATACAATGTGCACACATGAAAAAGCAGGGGATTAGACTAAGGAAAAAGGCAGCTTATGCATTTAAAATATAATTATAGTTTATTTTAACCATGCAATATTTACTCTTCGAATGTGCTATTGATGGTAATGTGCTGTGGGAAACACTCCTTGGTTTAAGTTATTGAGCAAATAAATGATTTTGTTTATCATTACTGCTTACTTCTGAGGTAGAGAGATTTGCCTTGATATTATGTAGATATTTCTTTCAATATAGGTGTGATAGAATTACCTCCTCCGTTTCCTTAAAAATCATCACTTTGATGATACCCTTATGATTTCTTTAAATATCATTGAAGGTATAGGACATAGCCAACAAGCAAGTGCATGAGTCCATTCATATATATGCAAATACAGTTACATGTCTAAAATGTGCTAACTTTAAATTTGCCTACGTCACTTATGTATTTTTTTTTAATTTTTATTTTTTTCGGATGTACATCATATTTCAAATTCTGGATACATTACATCATGTTCACGACCCGAACACTAATTATAGTGCATCCCCTCACATGTGACCCTAATCACCCCTTTTGCCCTGCCCCCTCCCCCCTTCCCCATGGTAACCACCAGTCCAATCTCCGATGCTATGTGTTTTTTTTTTTTTTGTCGTTTTTATCTTTTACTTATGAGTGAGATCATATGGTATTTGACTTTCTCCCTCTGACTTATTTCACTCAGCATAATACTCTCAAGGTCCATCCATGTTGTCACAATGGCTGGATTTCGTCATTTCTTATGGATGAGTAGTAGTCCATCTTGTATAAATACCACATCTTCTTTATCCATTCATCCCTTGATGGGCACCTAGGTTGCTTCCAAGTCTTGGCTATGGTGTATAATGCCGCAATGAACATAGGGGTGCAAGTATCTTTATGCCTTTGTGTTTTCAAGTTCTTTGGATAAATACCCAGCAGTGGGATAGCTGGATCATATGGTAGATCTATCCTTAATTTTCTGAGGATACTCCAAACTGCTTTCCATAGTGGCTGCACCAGTTTGCACTGCCACCAGCAGTGAACAAGGGTTCCCTTCTCTCCACACCCTCTCCAACATTTGTTGTTTCCTGCCTTGTTAATTATAGCCATTCTGCCTGGAGTGAGGTGATACCTCATTGTAGTTTTGATTTGCATTTTCCTGATAGCTAATGATGTTGAGCATCTTTTCATATGCCTGTTGGCCATCTGTATTTCTTCTTTGGAGAAATCTCTGTTCAGATCTTTTGCCCATTTTCTAATTGGATTGTTGGGTTTTCTGTTGTTGAGCTGTATGACTTCTTTGTATATTTTGGATATTAACCCCTTATCTGATATGTGGTTTGCAAATATCTTCTCCCAATTGTTAGGTTGTCTTTTCGTTTTGTTGATGGTTTCCTTTGCTGTGCAGAAACTTTTTAGTTTGATGTAGTCCCATTTGTTCATTTTTCCTTTTGTTTCCCTTGCCCAGTCAGACATGGGACTTGAAAATATGCTGCTCAGACCAATGTCATAGAGCGTACTGCCTATGTTTTCTTCTAGAAGTCTCATGGTTTCGGGTCTTACATTCAATCGTTTAATCCATTTTGAGTTGATTTTTGTGCATGGTGTAAGGGAATGGTCTACTTTCATTCTTTTGCATGTGGCTGTCCAGTTTTCCCAACACCATTTATTGAAGAGACTCTCCTTTCTCCATCGTATGCTCTTGGCTCCCTTGTCGAATATTAGCTGTCCATAAACGTGTGGGTTTACTTCTGGGCTCTCAATTTTGTTCCATTGATCTGTGTGTCTGTTTTTGTGCCAGTACCATGCTGTTTTGGTTACTATGGCTTAGTAGTATAATTTGAAATCTGGGAGGGTGATACCTCCAGCTTTGTTCTTTTTTCTCGGGAATCCTTTGGCTATTCGGGGTCTTTTGTTGTTCCATATAAATTTTAGGATTCTTTGTTCTATTTCTGTAAAAAATGTTGTTGGAACTTTGATAGGGATTGCATTGAATCTATAGATTGCTTTAGGAAGTATGGACATTTTAACAATGTTAATTCTTCCAATCCAAGAGCATGGAATATCTTTCCATTTCTTTCTGTCTTCTTCGATTTCTTCCAACAATGCTTTATAGTTTTTGGTGTACAGGTCTTTCACCTCTTTTGTTAAGTTTACTCCTAGGTATTTTATTCTTTTTGTTGCAATTGTAAATGGGATTGTATTCTTAATTTCTCTTTCTGCTACTTCGTTGTTAGTGTATAGAAACGCAACGGATTTTTGTACATTGATTTTGTATCCCGCAACTTGACTGTATTCCTTTATTATTTCTAAAAGTTTTTTAGTGGGCTCTTTAGGATTTTCTAGATATAAAATCATGTTGTCTGCAAAGAGTGACAGTTTCACTTCTTCTTTTCCAACGTGGATCCCTTTTATTTCTTTTTCTTGCCTGATTGCTCTGGCTAGGACTTCCAATACTATGTTAAATAAGAGTGGTGACAGTGGGCACCCTTGTCTGGTTCCTGTTCTTAGAGGGATAGCTTTCAGTTTTTCTCCATTGAGAATGATGTTTGCTGTGGGTTTGTCATATATGGCCTTTCTTATGTTGAGGTATTTTCCTTCTATACCCAATTTATTTAGAGTTTTTATCATAAATGGATGCCCTATCTTGTCAAATGCTTTCTCTGCATCTATTGAGATGATCATGTGATTTTTATTCTTCATTTTGTTAATGTGGTGTATCACGTTGATAGATTTGCGGATGTTGAACCATCCCTGCATCCCCGGAATGAAACCCACTTGATCATGATGTATGATCTTTTTAATGTATTGTTGTATTCGATTTGCTAGTATTTTGTTGAGGATTTTTGCATCGATGTTCATCAGTGATATTGGCCTGTAACTTTCTTTTTTTGTGTTGTCCTTGTCTGGTTTTGGTATCAGGATAATGTTTGCTTCATAGAAGGAGTTAGGAAGCCTCCCCTCCTCTTCAATTTTTTGGAAGAGTTTGAGAAGGATAGGTATTAAGTCTTTTTTGAATGTTTGGTAGAATTCACCAGGGAAGCTATCTGGTCCTGGACTTTTATTTTTTGGGAGGTTTTTAATTGCTGTTTCGATCTCCTTACTGGTGATTGGTCTATTCAAATTTTCTACATCTTCTTGGTCCAGTTTTGGAAGGTTGTATGCTTCTAAGAATTTATCCGTTTCTTCTAGATTGTCCAATTTGTTGGCGTATAGCTTTTCATAGTATTCTCTTATTATCTTTTGTATTTCTGAGGTGTCCGTTGTAATCTCTCCTCTTTAGTTTCTGATTTTATTTATTTGAGCCTTCTCTCTTTTTTTCTTGGTGAGTCTAGCTAAGAGTTTGTCAATTTTGTTTATCTTTTCAAAGAACCAGCTCTTGGTTTCATTAATTTTTTCTATTGTTTTCTTAGTCTCTATTTCGTTTATTTCTGCTCTGATTTTTATTATTTTGTCCCTTCTGCTGATTTTGGGCTTTGTTTGTTGTTCTTTTCCAGTACCTTTAGGTGCACTTTCAGATTGTTTATTTGGGATTTTTCTTCTTTGTTGACGTAGGCCTGAATTGTTATAAATTTCCCTCGTAGAACCACTTTTGCGGTATCCCACAGATTTTGGCATGTAGTGTTTTCATTTTCATTTGTCTCAGGAATGTTTTTATTTCTTCTTTGATTTCTTCATTGCCCCAATCATTGTTCAGTAGCATTTTGTTCAGTCTCCACAGTTTTGTGGCTTTTCTGGGTTTCTTTCTGTCGTTGATTTCCAGTTTCATACCTTTGTGGTCAGAAAAGATTCACGGTATTATTTCGATCTTCCTAAATTTATTGAGACTGTTTTTGTGGCCTAATATGTGATCAATCCTGGAGAATGTTCCATGGACATTTGAAAAGAATGTGTATTCTATGGTTTTTGGATGGAATGTTCTGTATATATCTACTAAGTCCATCTGGTCTAATGTGTCCTTTAAGGCAAGTGTTTCCTTATTGATCTTCTGTTTGGATGATCTATCCATTGTTGTAAATGGAGTGTTAAAGTCCCCTACCATTATCGTGTTACTGTCTATTTCTCGTCTTATGTCTGTTACTAATTGCTTTATATATTTAGGTGCTCCTATGTTGGGTGCGTAGATATTTACAAGTGTGATATTATCTTGTTCGATTGTTCCCTTTATCATTATGTAGTGCCCGTCTTTGTCTCTTATTACAGTTTTTGATTTAAAGCCTATTTTGTCTGATATAAGTATTGCTACCCCCGCTTTCTTTTCTTTGCCATTTGCATGGAATATCTTTTTCCATCCTTTCACTTTCAGTTTGTGAGTGTGTGTAGGTCTGAAGTGTGTCTCTTGTATGAAGCATATACATGGATCTTGTTTTTTTATCCAGTTGGCCACCCTATGGCGTTTGATTGGATCATTTAATCCATTGACATTTAAAGTAGCTATTGATAAATATGTATTTATTGCCATTTTGTCACTTTTTCCTTTGTTTGGGTGTTTTAGTAGTTCTTCTCAGTTCCTTTCTTTTTTCTCTTGCTCTCTTCACTTGTGGTTTGATGGCTATCTTTAGTAATATGTTTGATTTCTTTTGTCTTACTTTTTTTCCTGCTTGTTATAGGTTTCTGGTTTGTGGTTACCAAGAGGATCCTATTTAATATACCATGCACAGAACAGTCTATATCGAGTAGATAGACTCTTTAGCTTGACCTCTTTCTAAAAGCTCTACTTTTTCACTCCCCTCCTCCCACATTATATGTTTTTCACATCATATATAGTCTTTTGTTTAGTGTGTGTATATCCATTACCCTCTTATCATTGAAATAGGTAATTTTAGTACATTTGTCTTTTAACCTTTATGTTACCTTCACATGTAGTTGATCTGCTGCCTTTACTATACTTTTACCTTACAACTGATTTTATTGCCTGTTTTTTCTTGTTGTTGTTTTGGGTTTTTCTGATAATTTTTTTCTTTTATCTCTATTTGTGGTCATTACTTTCCCAGTTAAATAAGTCCCTTCAGCATTTCTTGTAGAACTGGTTTCTTAGTGATAAACTCCTTCAATTTTTGCTTGTCTGGGAAGCTCTTTATCTCTCCTTCCATTCTGAATGACAGCCTTGATGGATAGAGTATTCTTGGTTGTAGGTTTTTTCCTTTTAGCACTTCAAATATGTTGTGCCATTCTGTTCTCACCTGTAGGGTCTTGGCTGAGAAGTCCGCTGACAGCCTGATGGGCTTCCCTTTATATGTCACTTGTGGCCTTTCTCTTGCTGCTTTTAGGATTCTCTCTTTGTCTTTAATTTTAGACATTTTGATTATAGTATGTCTTGGTGTGGGCTTCTTTGGGCTTCTCTTGTTTGGAGCTCTCTGTGCTTCCTGAACTTGGATGTCTGTTTCCTTCCTCAGGTGAGGAAAATTTTCCTCTATTATTTCAACAAATAAATTTTCTGCCCCTTTGTCTCTCTCTTCTCCTTCTGGGACGCCTATAATCCGAATGTTAGCATGCTTGATATTGTCCCAGAGTTCCCTTACACTGTTCTCATTCTGTCTAACTCTTTTTTCTCTTTTCTGTTCTGCTTGGGTGATTTCCTCTAATCTTTCATCTAGCTCGCTGATCTGTTCTTCTGCTTCCTCTACTCTGCTATTGAGTCCCTCTAGTGAATTTCTCATTTCAAGTATTGTATTCTTCATTTCTGATTGGTTCTTTTCTATGTCTTCCAATTCTTTGCTGATGTGCTCACTATGTTCATCCATTCTTCTCTGCATATCTGTGAGCATCCTCATTATATTTTGTTTGAATTCCTTGTCAAGGAGGTCGCTAGTTTCTGTTTCACTTAATTCTTTTTCTGGTGTTTTGTCCTGTTCCCTTGCTTGGAAAGTATTCCTTTGCCTCCTCATTATGCCTCTTTCTCTGTGCTATTTTCTTTGTACTAGGTGAGTCGGCTATGTCTCCTGAACTTGGAGAAGTGGCCTTATGTATGAGATGCCTTATGAGGCCCAACAGTGTGCTTCCCTCTCGTCACCAGACCATAAGAACCAGGAGTGACCCCTTTGTGGGCTACTTGTGTTCTTCTGCTGTGGCAGGGTTCCTCCCACTGCAGGTACCCAGGGAGTGTGATCTTTCCTTCCCTGGCCAGCTGTTTGTAAATCCGGTTTGGAGGGGCCTCAGCACTGTTGGCTACAAAGTCTATTATCACACTCTTATTGCAAGTGTCCTCTTAATTGGGTTGGTACCCAGTGTAGCTGGTTGCTAGGCTAAGGGGTGTACAGATGTGATAGGCCTGAGGCCAACAAGGTTGATGTCAGTTCTCTTAGGAGTGCAGCTGAGTGGGGCTAGCCCTTGGCATGGAGGCACTCAGTTGTTTCAGGCTTTGGAAGGTGGGGCTTATCCTTTTTATGGCTATTTGTGGAGCACAAGTCTTCTGCTGCTGATAGGCCTCATCCCCCACTGGACCACATACACTGTCAACATGGTCCTGGTCCGTGCACACTTCTCAACCCCCTGGATCGTACCACACTGCCACACTGCAGAGGCCCCCACCTCTGCCCCAGTGCCCCCCACAGTTCACCTGGTCCTCACACAAGCCCTGCCCCACAGAGGCAGACACCCTTGCTTGCCTGTGGAGGATCAAGTTACTCAGTCAATGCAGGCTGAAAAGTAGCCTGAGGGCTTGCTGTCAGGTGGGGCCAGTCCCTAGGGTGGGTTGCCTGCCCTGGCTGAACTGGATTAAATCTGTGCTGTAGTGGGTGTGGCAGACCCCTGGGCTAACAGCCCAAGGAATGCACCTCAATGGCCCCCACAGGTGTTCTTATCAGCACGCCTTGACCAGCTCACAACAATGGCCCCCACCAATATATCAGTCTCAGGAGAGGATCCTCCTCTCACCAAGATGCCCCCAGAGCACACCAGGTGAGTCTTGTTTCACCAAAGGACAGTCAGCCTTCTCTCTGGTGATTTTAGTTTTCTGCAATGAGTGAGTTTGTGCGTGGGCCCTTTAAGACCCGAATCTTTTCGGCTTTCGGCCGATAGCTTTTCTGGGGTGTCCTTGCTGCAGTTAATAGCCAGCAAAGCCAGACAGTAAAACCCCCATCTCAGTTGGGCTGAGTCCGAAGGATGGTTATAGCAGTATCGCCCTGCTCCAGACCTCACTCCTCCAGGGAGGGCTCGTACCTTAGGTTGGCTCCCGCCTGGCCAGCTGAGATGCTCCGCTGCTCCCAAAGGGGGCTTTTTTCCTCTCTGGCCAGAGTTGCTGCCTCTTCTGCTTTTGTCAGGACTGTCCCTTGTCGTGGGGTTCTTTTTATCCAGTTTTCAGTTTTCAATCCAGGGTGATTCTTCCCAAAATTGTTGTAACCTGGTTGTGTTCGTGGGAGGAGATGAGGTCAACGTCTGCTCACAGCGCCATCTTGACGAGAACTCATCCACTTATGTATTTTGAGGGGCTAAAATACATATTTTTAAAATACCTTCATATATTCTTGAAATTTTATTAATTTTAAGCACAAATCTCCATTGAAAAGAACATGTTTTGTTATTCCTGGTATGCTGGGAAATGAGATCGGCTTAGTCTTGTACTGCACAAGTCATTTTTCTCCTGTCAGGGTTGCTGGCACAGAACAAATTTAAACTACAAAGCACTTGTTTTATAATGTAAGAGTTTATGAAATCATCTTCCGTTTCTATACTGTATCTTAAACATAAAATTCCAAAAAATACCGTTTAGTTTAAATTACACTGAAAATTATACCCAGTTGTATAATACAGTAGTCTCTAAAACTAAAATGTGAAACAAATCTCATTTTTCGTGAACAAATACAGACAAATTGCTGCTGGTCTATTGTTAGTGAAACAAGCTATACGAAAGCTAGCATCAGAGCTCATCACATTCCGGTACATTTTCAGCCTACATTTCCTTTCATCGTCTTTTTTTCTCCCGTCTCCATCTAATTCTACCAAATTGCTTTGAGATCAAAATCTTTATTTTCACTGAATTTGCCTGTTAGATATTTACATCCTGTTGAGGTAAAATTTCAGCCTGGAAGGTACGACTATGTTTAAAAGTACCAACTGTGTCAGAAAGTTTCAGACCTACCCACTGCACCTGTTAAAACGTTTTCCAGTTTTCTTGAGATAATTAACATATAACATTGTGTAAGTAAGTTTAAGGTGTACAATGTAATGATTTGATACACATGCATCTTGCAAAATGTTTACCACAGTGAGATTAGATAAAATATCCTTCACCTCACATAATTACAATTTTATTGTTGTGGTGTGATAACATTAAAGTTTTACTCTTGTAGCAACCTGCAAGTATACAATGCAGTATTGTTAACTATACTTCAACTTATTCATCTTATAACTGAAAGTTTTTACCCTTTGACCATCTCCCCTTTTTTTCCACCCCTCAGCCCCTGACAATCACCATTCAACTCTCTGTTTCTATGAGTTCAATGTTTTTTGATTCCACATATAAGTGAGGTCATAAAGTATTTGTCTTTCTGACTTATTTCTTTTAGCATAATGCCCTCAAGGTCCATCTATGTTGTCACAAATGACAGAATTTCCTTCTTTTTTATGGCTGAATAATATTCCATTGTGAATATGTGTCTGTCTATGTATCATCTATCTATCTATCATAATCATCTACTTATCTCTTTTATATCCATTCATCTGTAGATGGACACTTAGGTTATTTCCATGTCTTGGCTATTGTGAATAATGCTGCAGTGAAGATAGGGGTGCATGTATCTCTTTAAAATAATGATTTCATCTCCTTCAGATATATACCCAGAAGTGGGATTGCTGGAGCGCATACTTGTTGTGTTTTTAATTTGGAGGATCCAAACTTTTTTCCATAATGGATGTGTCAGTTTACTTCCCCACCAACTGTGCCCCAGGATTCCCTTTTCTCCACGTGCTCACCAGCATTTGTTATCTCCTGTTTTTGATAATAGCCATTGCAACAGGTGTGAGTTTTCTGTTTTTGATTTGCATTTCCCTGATGATTAGTGATGCTGAATACCTTTTCATATACAAGTTGGCCATTGCATGGCTTCTTTGGAAACATGTTTATTCAACACTTCTCCCCATTTTTTTTTCAGCAGCTTGTTTATTTTCTGCTATTGAGTTTTATGAGTTCTTTATATATTTTGTATTCCAGCCCTTTATCTATGATTTTCAAATATTTTCTCCCATTCTGTAAGCTGCCTTTTCACTTTTTTAATTGTTTCTCTTGCTCTGCAGAAGCTTTATAATAGTTCCATTTGTTGATTTCTGTTGTGTTGCTTATGCTTTTGGTGTCATATTCAAATGTTTTCCCTCTGTTTTCTTCTAGGAACGTCACAATTTCAGGTCTTACATTCAAGTTCTTAATCCATTTTGATTTAATTTTTGTAAGTGGTGTAAGATAGAGGCTCAAACTCATTCTTTTGACTGTGGCTATCCAGTTTTCCCAGCACCATTTATCGAATAGACTATTCTTTCCCCACTGGGTATTCTTGGCTCCCTTGTCAAATATTCGTTGGCTGTATATGTGGCAGTTTACTTCTGGGCACTCAGTTTTGTTCCATTGGTTTGTGTGTCTGTTTTTATGCCAGTACCATACTGTTTTGATTACCATAGCTACATAGCATAGTTTGAAATCAGGAAGCATGATGCCTCAGCTTTGTTCTTTCTCAAGATTATTTTGGCTATTGGAAGTCTTTGTGGTTTCGTACAAATTTTAGAATTGTTTTTCCTATTTCCATGAAAAATGCCATTGGAATATTGATAGGGATTGCATTAACTCTGTAGATGGCTTTGGGTAGTATAAACATTTTATCAATATTAAGTCCTCTGATCCATGAACACGGGATGTCTTTCCATTTATTTGTGTCTTCTTCAATTTCTTTCATCAATGTCTTATACCTTTCAGTGTGTAGATCTTTCACTCCCTTAGTTAAATTCATTCCCAAGTACTTTATTGTTTTTGATACCAGTCTACAATTTTTATTTGAACAATATTACATATGTTTCCTGGGAAAAAACGTTTATTTTAAAGCCAATGAAAAAAGGTTATTTTTAAAGCCACAATACTCTTTCCAAATACCTTTTATTTTATCATGAACAAATGTATTTCTCTTTAGTAGCATTTATCAACAGATAGCCAGAGATGGTGTTAAAAATGATTTGAATATAGACTTCACATACAAACAATTCAGAAATGTTTGTCAGTGCTGCTTTATTAAAAATACCTTTTAAAAATAGTATAAAATTAATCATTTTTAGATGACAGTACTTGTGAACTTTGCTACCTGTAAGAAGTACATAGTGTTTTATTTTACTCTGAAATATCATAAAGATACTGCCTAAAACAATAAATAGTATATAGAGAACAAATGCACGAGCATAGCTCCACAGTTAGACTTGTGTTTCCTAATATAAAAGGCGTAATTAAAAGTCTTTATAGATTAACGTAGGGATAGTATATTGGAAATATTCCTTTATTTTCCTTTGTTTTTTTGAGGAAGATTAGCCCTGAGCTAACACCTGCCACAAATCCTCCTCTTTTTGCTGAGGAAGACTGGCCCTGAGCTAACATCCATGCCCATCTTCCTCTACTTTATACATGGAACGTCTACCACAGCATGGCCTTTTGCCAAGGGGTGCCATGTCTGCACCTGGGATCCAAACCAGTGAACCCTGGGCCACTGAGAAGCGAGAAGCGAAAAGTGAGAACTTAACCGCTGCGCCACCGAGCCGGCCCATATATTTTGAACTATTTCTTTAAATGACTGACTTATCGACACTGGTTGAGAGCTGAAATGAAACTACATAAGGAGGGGCAATTGACTTAAGCACCGGTCATCTAACTCAATTCTAATTTTAGGGCCTTTAATTCCAGTCTAATAGTGCAAATGGGAATTTGGAAGGACTGCCTTGATGTAAGGTTCTTCTGTATCTGGACAAAGGAATGGATAGATCCTCTACCTGAGAAATGTGAGAATGGCTCACTGTCAGAGATATGAAATCTTCTACAGAGCTTATTTTATCTCATTGAATTCTACTGTATCAGGGAAAACATAATTAAGCCATACTTGTGATATGCATTTCTACTCTCACGCCTGAAGATAAACATTTTTCTTGCTTTTAAATATTCTGGTTATCATTTAATGAGGGAGCCAATGCCATGGTTTCCACAACACAGCTGCCTTTTGAAGTGCATTTTCATAATTTTCTATTCTATCTGACTGAGAAATGATGGACTAAGAAAACATTGCTGACAGATTATTTTCCATACATTGTACTTCTGAAACAAGACTGTATTTAGAATTTGATTTGATATTTCCTCAAGTTTATCTTGGGTAAATAATGCATAAGAAAGTGAACAAATATCCCAAAATAATTTGAAAGAGCCCTGAAATTTCAAGAGCTTTAGAATTTAACCTAGTCATAAAAAATTGGTAATTGCATAACCTTGATCACGAGAAATAACATTTATGAAATGTCCTTTATATCCTAGATACTGTGCTAGTAGATTTTATACCTGAAAGTATAAATTCATTTTAACTCTTAGGATCATATATTATTTTGATGTGACAATACATTGCAGAGGAGTAAATTTGTTAATGAGAGTAATAATATCTTAATCTAAGGAAATATAACTATTTCCCCAGTTTTTAACCTGCAAATAGCAGATGCCATTCAGGGAAGTTGTGTTAAGCCATATGTAAATTTTAAATAAATGTAAAAAATTTCTCAAAAAGAAAAACATAAATATCTTTTGGTTGTTATATTAAAATAGTAGGCCAACTTAAATCAGTCTGTTTAGAATAGGTGCTTGGTATTTCCAAAAGTCTTTTCATTACAAATATTTTCTTAGAGAATTGCACACAAGTTCTATGTTTTAATTTTTGAACTTAGCTTTCTTCTCCTAACTCATTGAATAGAGATGTGTATCTGACCTATACTAGACCCATGAAGTTATTTCTCCAAGTATTTGTAAATAGGATGCAGCTCTGCTGATTGCTTAAGTGAGGAAAATTCAGGGTGGCTTCCTTCCAATCAATGGTAGAAATTTGAAGGTGGACCAGTTGGTAGGATATTTAAGTTGGTTTTTTATTATTGCTGTTGTTTTAGTGTTTTTTTGATTATTTTTCTTTTTAGGAAACAGACTTTTCAGGACATTATAACCTACTTTATCTTATCATATATAAAACTACTTTTGAGTATATGTCTTCAATCTAATCTACTGATTTTCAACCCTCATTGTAAACTAGAATCACCCAGTGATATTTAACATGTATCCACACCTAGGCAGCACCAGTGTCCAAGTTTAGTCTTTGAAAGAGATGTCCAGATTCAATGATCATTGATTCAATGATCATTTGCAATGTGAACAATGAGTGTGTCCCTTCTTCCTGCCACCAAGCACTATGTTGGTGTTTCAGAAAATATATCACTTAATGCACATAGGTTAAAATTATAGAATGGTCCAGAAAATAAGTCCAGCAAGCAGCTATGGAAAGTGAAAAGAAACAGCCACTAAGGAAGGAGAAAAAAACAAAACAAAACAAAACAAAAACGAGAGAGAATGTATGCTAGAACCAAATGTAAAAGAAAGACTTTATCTTACTGTGAGTTAAAAAAAAAGAAATTAGAGCAACTTCCTATGCTGATGAAACTCTTTCAATTAAGTCAAAATAATCTGATTATGCAGGTAGTATCTCCCTTGGGTACTTGGGCAAGGAGACCCCTCCCCTGAGCTCCTTGCTTTGAAGAGCCCCACATACTACCATCACACACACACAAAGGGATTCCAGATGACATCAGCAAATCTGCCCCTCAGAATGGGGCTGGATTCTAATGTGGAAGAGGCCTTAGGTAGGGTTACAATGCATTTACCCATTGTTACAGGGAGAAAGCAGAATGTTTGGGTAAACATGTGGGTAAGTTAACAGATTTGGGAGTTAAAAACCTCTAAAGGTTGTTTTCTGATTATTTCAGTTTTTTCAAATGAAATAATAATTAGCAAATGAATTAATAACTAATGAACAAAATACTTATTATTTTTGAGAGCTTTCTTAACAAATTAACTAAAATTTGCCTCAGATCTCCACTTTTTTTTATTAGGACAGGCACTTAAGAATAGAGAAAAATGATTGAAAAGTGACATCTATATCTTGACAAAGTAGATCTAAAGAATACAGGTCCAGACTAATAGGGAGGTGCTAACATGATATGACTGGCAGAACATCTCTGCTAACATGTCTCTCCAGCTGTCACTTCCCAGCTGACGTTCAGTCATATCTGTTGCTCATCTGTATAAAGATAATTAAGTTTCATTTAAAAGGTGAACATGAAAGATATGATGTACCACTATCATGAAGCAAGTCTAAGTTAGCCTGACTGTATTAACAGAGTAGCAGTGCTCTAAAGAGATAGAATTCTGGAACGAAGAGAGACTCCAAAGAGTACATTACAATAATAACTCTAAAGAGGTATCATCATGGTCATCATCATCCTCATCATCATCGTTAGGAGAAAGGAGGAGGAGAAGGGGAAGCAGTGAGGGAGGAGGAAAGGAAGATGAGGAAATAAGGCTGGATCCCTTAATGACCACAAGGAGCAAAGTCCCTTTTCAAACTATAGCACACAATCTGCACCGTTATTTGAAAGAACAGCACACATGTTTTATGTTTGAGCAGTTATGCTGTTGAGACTATTTGTTAGGCCAGTTTCCTCACAGAAACAATATAGCAGTTAACATTCAATGAATAACTATTTTATTCCAGGTGCTATTTTAAAATCTTAATATGCACTACCTCATGCTGTTCCCATTACAAAGTTGTGCATTTTGGTGCTATTATAATGGCCAATTTACTGATGGACATTAGAGAACTGAATTGTTTTTTCAAGGTTACATAGTTGTGGAAACTGAGTTTAGACTAGTTAACTAATTAAGGCCAGGTAACAGGAGGATTACATCCCATGGTATCTAACCCTGGATTGCTCCTGAAGCTAACTTACAGAGAGAGGAACTAGCAAAAGAACTGGGCTTTTGGAGGAAGAAATTCTGAAAAGCACATAAGAATCTACAAAATAAGGTGGATAAAGTGCTGAAGCCAGACTGTGCCTACTTTACGGTATGCCTGGGACCAGCGCTTGCACTTAATGCAACTCTCCAACCAGATGCTTCAGCAAGTAACCATTGGCCTAATCAGAAACACTTTTGAACAAGTGTTAATTATGTTTATTAAAATTTGCTCACCTGATGAAATCTAATGCCTGAAGAAAATGAGAGCTGCATAGAAAATTCAATTGGGAACAATGAAAACAAAATCAACTATTTTGAAGAATAATCACTTAGGATAATTTGGTTTAACACAGTAGGCTGTATCAGCAAACATTTTCATAGTAATGTTATTTATTATTTATTATCTCTGAAATGCTGGTCTCATTATAATAAAGTATAAAATAGTCAGAAATGGACTGAATTTAAAGATTAGCAGTTAGATGTTTGACCTAGAAAGCTATAGAAGGTCAAGATGTATTTTAGTTTTATCAAAAATAAGGTATTTGAATGCCTTTAGAGGCATTTAGGGCCAGTCACTTCTCACAATCATACTTTTCCAAAGATAAATGTACATAAATTTTTAATGAATATGACATTTTAATCCTTAGTATTCATAAGTATATATTACACATATAACAGTTTATACTGTCAAATAAATTTTTCTAGTCTCTTAATTGGATGGCACTAATAGTAAGACATGAGATATTAAAGTGAGTGCCTTCAGAGGAAACACGTAGTAGAAGAGTTATTGAAAATACCAGCAAAATTCATTTTCATTTACAGGTTACTTCTCAAATTTAAATCTTCTCATTTATGTATAAAATGGAACTTTCTTGTTGACTATGGAAATAAATTACTTCTTATTAGATCATATTTAATTACCTATCAAATATAATTTTCTCTATCAAATGTGTAGGTATTCTAACGCTCAAATATATAATGTCAATGAGATGGCAGCCAAAAATAAGGTATTCTAAACCTTAAAAATAGTGTGAAAATAATCTTAAATCAAATAAGATATAAAATTTAACAGGTTCAAATACAAAGTCCTCATTGTCTCCTCCCTCACACTTTGTTCTAAGATGCTGAAACATCATACACCCCATTGCATAGTCACAACAACTGTGCGTGACCAGGTGAATTTGGCCTCTTGTCGTAGCTTCTTATATCAAGAATTGATGAATGCCATACAGAAGCAACCAGAAGCTTATCTAAGGGTTACAGACACCAACTTGGTTAGTTAGTGGTGAGCATCAGCCCTGAAAATCATCAGGACTTTGGGTCAGTTTTGGTTATTTTCATTGCAAAGTATTTTGGGCAGTGCATGCCTGCCAAGTACGGCAAGCAAGTGAGTGTGCAGAGACTCTTACAAAGAACCTGACTCAGAAAGGCCAATGGAGAAGTAACTATCAGAGACAGTAACTGCTTAGAAACTCTGCAGTTCCCATGACCCACCTTTCACAATCATCACCCTTTTAGATTCAGGCAGTCAGCATAGGTTTTTATTGAAACTAACTTTACACTATTTAAGACATTATTATTTAAAGTCAACAACATAAAAATAGCAAGAAATTAAATTTGATAGCAGTTGATACGAACAACCTCTGAAATATTCAGGTAATAAATTTTTAAAGGCAGCATTTAAAAATTTACAGCAGTTCGAAGCTAAGCCACCAGAAGCATAGAGTAACTTAATATGAATACACACAATAAAAATATACTCCATCTCCAGAAGACTAGGCTAAGTAAGTCAAGAATATATTTTATAATCTCTTAAAGGATGGTAAATGTATTTATATCTATGAAATTAATATATTGGAAAATAGAAAACTGAAAGTGATACTAGATAGCAAGAAACATAAAGACATAAAATACATGAAACTTACAATAAGAAGCAATAATATAAAACTAACAATAACACGGACAATATAGTCCTAAATATATCTCCATGACTATCAGAGTAATTTTAAAAGCAAAGTACACATGCTTTTCAAGAACATATGAAACTTTCCACAATTGGCCATATGTTGGTTTATAAAGTAAGCCTCAATAAATTACACAGGATGATACATTCAATATATGCTTTCTGACATTGATGAAAAAAGATAGGAATGCATTTTTTTTAAATCTGAGGAATCTCCAAAAATTTGGAAATGAAGCAAGTCGTTCCTAAATAACTAATAAAACACAAAAAAGGAGTCACAAGTAAAATTAGAAAATATTTTAACTGGAATATTAATGAAAGCATATAAAAACCCATTACATGCAGCTAAAGAGTTGCTTAGAGTGGAATTTAGCCTTAAAGTTAGAAAGCAATGATCTCAAATTTCATTTCAGGAAGCTCAAAAAAAAAGAATAGTAAAGCAACACCCAAGCATTGAAGCAGAATAATAAAGTGCAGAAATCAATAAAATTAAAATCATGAAATAGAGAACAAAAACTAGTAAAGAATAGTTTTTGTAAATATTAATTAACTTGATAAGCCCAACTACTGCCAGAGCCACTCAGCTAGCTTAGTCAGAAAAGCACGAGACTCTTAAAATAGAAAGAAAAACCAAAAAAATCACTACAGATACTAAGTGAGAAGAAGAAGAAGAAGAAGAAGAAAACCCAGACTGGCAATAGATGTTAGCTCAGACGTCAATCTTAAAAAAAAGCAAAACTTTCTTACAGCGAAAAGTTCAAGTCCAACAACTTCATCAGTGAATTCTATTAAATATTTTAAAAAGTAATAACACCAATATTATGAGAATATTTGAAAAGAATAGAAAAAGAGGGGAACATTTTCCAACCTATTTTGTCACAATTTTAACCTTAACATCAAATCCTGACAAAGACATTACAACAATAACAACAAAATTCTTATCCATACTTGTTATAAATATAGATGTTAAAATCTTGACCTAAGTATTAGCAAATAAAATCCAGTGATATAGAAAATCAAAATATATCATAAAAATTGCAATGTATTGCAGGAATGGAAAGATGTTTTAACCTTTGAAAATCAACTAATATATTTCACCACATTAACAGGAAAAAAAGGAATTATTACCTTTATAGAACTACTGCTTAGTAGTCTATGCAGGGAACTTCTTTAATAAATAGATATCTAAAAAAGAAAAAAACAACACTAAGTCAATGATTATACATAACGAAGAATTTTTTAAACCATTTTTCTTTAGGGGAAAAAACAATGTGTACTATTACTATTTCTATTTAGCACTTTATTGGATATCTTAGCCAGTGAAATAATGTAAGAAAAGAAGTAATATAAGAATAAACATAGAAAGAAAGAAATAAAATATATTTCTATGATATCATGATTGAGTACATAGAAAATGGAAAATAATTATACAACAAAATAATAGTAATAAATAGTGAACAAGGTTTTGATACATTATAATGTTATGAATTATAATTGATTTTCAAAAGTCAAAGAGAATTTTTATGCAGATCTTATGGTTACCAAACCACAAAGAAAGAATCTATAGTAGATATAAAACAAGAGATAAAGAGAAAAGAATCAAGGTATATCACCACAAAAAAAACCCTCATCAAATCAGCTATGGACTGAATGTTTGTATCTCCCAAAATCATATGTTGAAACATAATGTCTAATGTGATCGTATTAGGAAGTGAGATCTCTGGGAGGTGCTTAGGTCATGAGGTTGGAGCCTTCATGAATGGAATTACTGATCTTGTAAAAGACCCTACTGAGCTCCCCAGCCCTTTCTGCCATGTGAGGTTATGGCTAGAAGGTGCTGTCTATAAACCAGAAGGCAGGTCCTCACCAGGCATAGAATCTGGTAATGCCCTTGGACATCCCAGCCTTGGACTTTCCAGCCTTGAGAACTGTGAGATATAAATGAGTGTTATTTATAAGCCACTCAGTTTATGGTATTTTTGTTACAGTAGCCTCAATGGACTAAGACAAAATCAAAAAATAAGTCAGTAGAGAGAAACAAAAGAAGTACAAAACGGACAGAAAATAACAAAATGACAAAGCAAATCCTCATCAATAATATTTTAAATGTATTGGACTTTGCATTTAAATTGGGTTAAATTCAACAGTTAAAAGATATAGAGTGACAATTGGGTGAAAAACAAAAACAACATACAACTCTATGTTGTCTACAAGAGACTCATTTTAGAGTTAAGGACACACATAGGCTGAAAGTGAAGAGACAGAAAAAATTATTCTATGCAATGCTAACCAAAAGAGAGCACAGATGGTATACTTACATCAGACAAAATAAACTTTAAATCAAAAATTGTCACAAGAGACAAAGAGAGATATTATGTAATGAAAAAAGGGTCAACTTATTAAGAAGATATAACAGTTTTATATATATCTATATAATCACCCAACATCTGAGCACCTGAACATGTAGGACAAGCATTGATAGAACTGAAGGGAGAAATAGACATCAATACAATAATAGCAGGAGGCTTCAATACTCCACTTTCAAAAATAGATCATCCAGACAGAAAATCAATAAAGAAACAGCCAACTTGAACAACACTATAAACCAAATGTAGTTAACAGAAATATACAGAAGATTCTACCCAATAGCAGCAGAATACACATTCTTCTCAAGCATGCATAGACCAATGATCATGTGTTAGGCCACAAAACAAGTCTTAATAAATTTCAGAAGATTGGAATAATTCCAAGTACCTTTTCCAACCACAATGGAAACTAGAAATAAATAACAAAAGAAAAAATAGAAAATTCACAAATGTGTGGAAATTAAACAATGTGCCCTTGAACAAAAATTGGCCCAAAGAAGAAATCAAAAGGGAAATTAGAAAGTATCTCAAGACAAACAAAAATGGAAACACAACATACCAAAGCTTACAGGATGCAAAGGTGTACTAAGAGGGATGTTTATAACAATAAATACCTACATTAAAAAAGAAGAAAGAATTTAAATTCATAAGTAAACTTTATACTTCAAAGAGCTAGAAAATAAAGAACACACTAAGTCCAAAGTTAACAGAAGGAAAAAGCACAAAGATTAGAGCAGAAATAAATGAAATAGAGAAGAGAAACAATAGAAAAAGCCAATAGAATTAGGAGTTTATTTTTTGAAAATATCACAACAAAATCAACAAACCCTTAGTTAAAATAAGGAAAAAAGAGAAAATACTCAAATAAAGAAAATCAGAAATAGAATAGTAGACATTACAATGATGCCACAAAAATAAAAAAAATTTCATAAGGGACTATTATGAACAAGTAAATGCCAATAAATTGATAAACCTAGAAGAAATGGATAAGTTATTAGAAAAGACAACCTACTTAACTTGAATCAAGAAGAAATAGAAAGTTTAAATACACCAATAACAAACAAAGAAACTGAATCAATAATTAAAACCTCAAGACAATGAAGAGCCACAGAGCAGATAGTTTCATAGATGGACCTACTAGACATTTAAAAGAGAATTAATACCAATCCTTATAAACTCTTCCAAAAAAAGAAAAGTACAAAACATCTGAAAATTCTTATTATGAGGCCAGTGTTATTGTCATACTAAAGCCAGACAAGGACACTACAAGAAAAGAAAACCACAGGCCAATAAGTCTGATAAACACAGACGGAAACATCCTCAACAAAATACTCGTAAACCAAATTCAATAGCACATCAAAAGCATTGTACACATGACCAAGTGTGAATTAGCCTGAGCAATTAGGCAAGAAAAAAAATAAAAAGCATCTAAATTGGAAAAGAAGAAATAAAATGATCTTTTTGCAGATGGCATGATCTTTTATGTAGAAAACCCTAAAAACTCCACAAAAAAACTTTTATAATAAATGAATTCAGCAATAATATGGGATACAGAATTAACATAAAAATTCTCTTATGTTTCTACACACTAAGAATGAGCCATCTGAAAAGAAAATTAAAGAAACAATCCCATTTACAATAGCATCAAAAATAAAATAGTACTTACAGTTAAACCTAACCAAGAAGGGGAAAGACTTGAATACTGAAAACTATAAAACACTGATGAAAAAAATTAAAGCTGACACAAATCAATGGAAAAACATCCTGTGTTCATGGAATGGAAAAATTATTATTGTTAAAATGTCTGTACTACCCGAAGTGATCCACAGATTCGATACAATCTCTGTTACAATCCTGATTGATAGTATTTTTAGAGAAAAAACATCCTAAAATTTATATGGAACCACAAAAGATCGGAATAGTCAAAAAACTTTGAGCAAGAAGAACAAAACTGCAGGTATCACATTCCCTGATGTTAAAATATATTACAAGTTTACAGTAATTGAAATAGGATGATACTATTATAGAAACAGACACATAGATCAATAGGACAGAATAGAGAGCCAAGAAATAAACTCAAGCATATATGGTAACTGATCTTCTGTGAGTTTACCAAGAATACATAATGCGGAAAGGATAGTCTATTCAATAAATGATTTGGAAACTGGATATCCACATGCAAAGGAATGAAATTGGACTCTTATCTTATACCATAAACAAAAATCAATGCAAAATGTATTAAAGACTTAAACCTAAGACCTGAAACCATAACACTCCTAGAAGATAACATACGCAAAAAGTTCCTTGTCAATTGCTTTGACAATAATTTCTCGGATATGATATAAAAACCATAGGCAATAAAAGCCAAATAGACAAATGAGATCACATCATACTAAAATGCTTCTGGACAGCAAAGGAAGCAATCAACAAAGTAAAGAAGCAACCTAAAAATAGGAAAAAATTTGTAAACCAAATATTTAGTAAAGTGTTCATATCCAAAATATATACAACTTGATAGTAAAACTGAAAAACAAAAACAAATAACCTGATTAAATATGGGCAAAGGACCTGAATACTCACTCTGGGTATATATCCATAGAATTTGAAGTCAGGATCTTGAAGAGATATCTATATTCCCAGGTTCACTGCAGCATTATTCACAATAGCCAAGTTATGGAAGCAACCTAAATGCCCGTGAATGAATGAAAGAAAAAGAAAATGTGGTATATATATAAAAAGGAAAGAGATCCTTCCATTTGCAACAAAGTTAATGAACCTGTAGGACATTCTGCCAAGTGAAATAAGCCAGGCACAGAAAGAGAAATATCACAAGATACCACTTATGTAAGGAATCTAAAATAGTCAAACTCATAGTACAAGAGAGTAGAATAGTGGTTGTCAGAGAGTAGGGGAAGGGAGAAATGTGGAGGTATGAGTCAAAGGCTACAAAATTTCAATTATACAAGATGAATAAATCCCAGAGATCTACTGTACAGCGTAGTGCCTATAGTTAACAACAACATATTTTATACTTAAAAATTCAAAAGAAGCTATATCTTATGTTAAATGCTCTGACCACAAAATAAGAAGGAGAAGGAGGAGGAAAAATATAATAAAGAGGGTGGGAAGAAGATTTTGGAGGTGATGGATGTTTACGGCATAGATTGTGCTGATAATTTCACAGTTGTCTACTTATCTCTGTACTCAGCAAGTTGCTTACATTAAATATGAATGGCATTTTGTATGTCAATAGTACTTCGATAAAGTGGTTGTTAAAAAAAAAGAGTATAGTGGAAATGGAAGTAATTGCTTTACCAAAATCAGAAATTGGGAGACCCTGGACATTTTTTTCCCAAGCCATAACGAGCTTCCTATGATGGTACACAACTTTTAGATGTTAAAGAATCCTTAAAAAAGATCTAGTCCAACCTCTTTATTTTTATAAATGTTGGAAACCAAGGCCATAGAAGCAAAATGACATGTCCAGGGCCACGTGTAATATTATTAGTGGAATTGCTCTTATAATCCTAGTATTTCGCTGATTCCTAATTGTGCTTATTGCAATTTGCTATATGGTGAAAAGACATTTCTACTCTTTCCTATTTCCTCATCTGAAACCACGGTGAAAGATCACTAGTATTACATTTTCTGACATAAAAACAGTAACACAGAGACACAACACACTCCTACAAAATGTTGCCCTCATTATAATCAGAAATCTTCCTGAAACCATAAATATTCTAAAAATCAAAAAGCATACACAAATAACTATTAAAAATAAAAAAATACTAATATACAGGATTATATAATTTGATAAAAGAAAGGCAGTAAACCAATAAAAAATGGGCAAAATTCTTGAGGAGTCACTTCCAAAAAGAAGATATCTATGCAGCAGTAAACAGACAAAATGAGCCGACTTTATTTATTTATTTGGAAATGCAAATTAAAACCAAAATGAGATTCTACCACATACTTATCAGGATGTCTAAAATGAAAAACTTGGTAAATATTTTTCACCAGTGAAGACACGGAACAACTGGAAGTCCCAGGCTTGCTGATATGTATGCAAATTGACATACTCATTTCCAAAAAGAGTTTACAGTGTTTACTAAAGGTCGTGATATACATATAAAAACACCCTGCACTCTATTATTGAGTATAGGCCATAATCTAAATTCCACACAAGATCTGTATTGGGATCTTCATGGCAAAACTATTTTTTAAGCAGCTTTATATAAATAGAATTCAAATAAAATAAAGTTCACCCATTTAAAGTGTATAATCTAGTAGGTTTTAGTATATTCACAGAGTTGTGCACCCATTATCACAATGTAATTTTAGAATATTTTCCATAGCAAATAAAAGGGGAGAGAGAATGGAAGTAATCCTAATGTCTCTTGAGAGTAAAATGATTAAATAGTAATACATTCTTTAAATGGAATATTATATACCAGTGATAATGCATTAACTATACAGACATGTAAGAGCATGGATGGTTTTCACAAACTTTGAACAAAGAAAGCCAGGTGTTATATGATTCCATTCATATAAATTAAAAACTTTAAAACAGAAAGAGTGACATCAGCAACATAGTGGAGTAAGCTGTTCCCTTTATCTCTCCCCACTTTGAACTACAACTAAATGGGCATTCATTGATCAATGGAGGATATCCACACAGCACAACAGGATGCCTGAGAGACCCACACAGTTAGACATCTGAAGGTGGATGGACTACGACTGGGGAGGTAGTGGAGATAGGTAAGCAGTCTCAGGCACTCTGGCAGCCCTGTGCACATGTGCATCTGTTCTCCCTACTGGAATGCCCATAGCACCACTGCGGCCCCAAGGGTGGGAGTGCACCTCAGTGCAACTGTGGGAACAGATGATGGCAGCCCTGAAGACCTGCATGATTGCTTTACCATCTAGTGGGAGGGCCAACAGTGCTGCTACAGTCTCAGGGCATGACCAGGCTTGGACCCAGGGAGGATGCCCTGCTCACCAAGCACAACACCTGATGAGACCTAGGAAGAGACAGCAGCAGATCTCCACACCTGCATGAACAAGTTCCCAGCAGCTGAGAATTCCCATAGTACCACTGTGCCCCCCCAAGGTGGGAGCATGCCTCACTGAGACTGTGGGAGCAGTCAGTGGCACCCCTAAGCCCCTATGTGATCACTTTGCCCTTATGTAGCAGAGCTCTCAGGGCTGCTGTGGTACCAAGGACTGGCCCAGGCTTGGACAGTCACAGCTGACAGGGATTTCTGCTGGCTCAGAATACACAGCTCCAGCCCTTGTAAGTGGCAGCAGGTGGAATCTGTGAGCAGATACTACCAGTATGCAATGGCACAGGTCCAATCCATTGAATAGTATGAAGAGGTGTATTAATACCCTACACCAGAAGGAAAAAGCCAAACACACAGAAATCAATCCTGAAAGCACCAAAATTTATAATCTAAATGATAGAGAATTCAAAATACCTATCATAAAAAAACTCTATGAGTTATAACAAAATTCAGAAAGACGGTTCAATTAAATCAGCAATAAAAATAATAAACAGACAGAATTCTTCACAATAAAGATGAAAACTACAAAGAAAAACCAGAGATGTTATAGATGAAAAACAAAATGAGTGAGATAAAGAAAATCTGGAGTCTGTAAATAACAGTGCTGATAATATGGCGGACAGAATTAACAATTTAGAGGATAGAAATATAGAAATTCTTCAGATGGAGGAGGAGAGAGAACTGAGACCAAAAACAAATGAAGAAATTCTCCAAGAAATATTAGGAAATGCAACATAAGGATTATAGGTATTCCAGAGGGAGAAAAGAAGAGAGAGCTTAGTGAAAAAAAAAAAAAAAAAAAAAAAATCTGACAACTTCCCAAACCTTGGGAAGCAGCTGGACTTAGGAGTAAAAGAAGCTATTAGAACCCCTAATTACATCAATGTAAAAAGACCTTCCCCAAGGCATATGTTAGTAAAACTGACAAAAGTCATTGATAAAGAAAAAATATTAAGGGCAACAAGGCAGAAGAAAATAACCTACAAAAGAACTCCTATCAGAGTTTCAGTGGATTTTTCAGCAGAAACCTTACAGGCTAGGAGAGAGTGGAATTATATATTCAAAATTCTGAAAGAAAAACCTTCAGCCAACAATACTCTATCCACTGAAAATATCCTTCAGACATGATGGATAAGTATAAACGTTCCCAGATAAACAAAAGCTGGGAGAGTTTATCACCACAAGACCCTCCCTACAAGAAATGATCAAGAACCTCCTGAAAAAAATATGAAAGGGTTTATAAAACCTTGAGCAAGGAGATAAATATGCAGACAAAGTCAGAAAATTACAACTTTCTACCTGAACAGATTAGCAAATACTTACTTGGAACATTAAAGATAATGGGAAGGAACACATCAAGAATGAATATAATCACTTCATTTTAACCACAAAATCACAACACAAAAGAGAAGAAGTTGTGACAACAATGACTTAGATGGGGAAGAGGCAAGGGATGGAAACTGCTTTGACTAAGGAAATAAGAAGCTATCAGAAAATGAACTAACTCATCTATGAGGTCTTTTATATAAACCACATAGTAACCACTAAACAAAAAGTCAGAACAGAGACACAAACGATAAATAATGAGAAAACCATCATAGAGAGCCACCAAACTGAATTGGCTGTCCAAAATACATGGGACAAGAAACAAGGGAAATTCAGAACAACTGGAAAACAAGTGATAAAATGGCAACATTTAGCCTTCATATATCAATAATCACTCTAAATGTAAATAGATTGAATTCTCCAATCAAAAGGCACAGAGTGGCTGGGTGGATTGAAATATAGGAGCTAACAAAATGCTGCCTCCATGAAACACATCTCAGCTCTCAAGACAAACACAGGCTTAGAGTGAAGAGATGGAAGAAAATACTCCAAGCTAATGGCAAACAAAAGAAAGCAGGTGTTGCCATACTTATATCAGACAAAGTAGACCTCAAGATAAAAAAGCTGATGAGAGACAAAGAGGGGCAGTATATAGTGATAAAAGGGACATTCCACCAGAAGGACATAATACTCATAAATATATATGCATCTAACACACGAGCACACAAGTACATAAAACAACTATTAATTCACTTAAGAGGAGATATTAACAGCAACAAAATAATACTAGAAGACCTTAACACCCCACTTACATGAATGGATAGATCATCCAGATAGAAAGTCAGCAAAGAAATAGTAGAACTAAGCAAAAAACTAGACCAGATGGACTTAATAGATACGCATAGAACACTCCACCCAAAACCAGAAGAATACATATTCTTCTCAAGTGTACATGGAACATTCTCAAAGATAAATAATTTATTGGAAAAAAGGCAAACTTCAATAAATTTAAAAGGTTGAAATCATATCAAGCATGTTTTCCTGCCCAAATGCTAAGAAACTAGAAATCAACTACAAGAGAAATGCTGGTTAAGCAACAAATATGTGGACCAAAAAAAAAAAAAACAACCAGTATGCTACTGGACAACCAACAGATCATTGAAGAAATTAAAGGAGAAATGAAAAACTATCTGGAAACAAATGAAAATAAAAATACATATACCGACTCATATGGGATGCAGCAAAAGCACATCCCATGCTTTTCATAGCAATACAAGCCCATCTTAACAAACAAGAAAAATCTCAAATAAGCAATCTTAAACTACATCTAACAGAATTAGGAAAAGAACAAACAAAGCTCAAACTCAGGAGAAGTACAGAAATAATAAAAATTAGAGCAGAAATAAATGAAATTGAAACAAAAAAAAAACAGTAGAAAGGATCAATGAAACTAAGAGCTCGTTCTTTGAGCAGATAAACAATATTGACAAACCCTTCACCAGACTCACTAAGAAAAAAGGAGAGAAGTCTCAAATCAGTAAAATTAGAAATGAAAGAGGGAAAATTACAGCAAATACCACAGAAATACAAAGGATTATAAGAGAATATTATGAAAAACTGTATGCCAACAAATTGGACTATCTAGAAGAAACGGATACATTGTTAGACTCTTACAACCTCCCAAAACTGAATCAAGAAGAAACAGAGCATCTGAATAGACCAATCACAAGTAAAGAGATTGAAATAGTAATCAAAAATCTCCCAAAAAACAAAAGTCCAGGACCAGATGTCTTCTCTGGAGAATTCTACCAAAGATTCAAAGAAGAATTAACAGCTATCCTTCTCAAACTATTCCAAAAAATTGAAGAAGGTAGAACACTTCCTAACACATTTAATGAGGCCTGCATTACCCTGATTGCAATGCCAGATAAGGACAACGCAAAGAAGGAAAATTACAGGCCAATATTGCTGATGTACATAGATGCAAAATCCTTAGTAAAATATTGGAGAACCGAATATGGAAATGCATTAAAAAGATCATACACCATGATCAAGTGGGATTTATACGAGGGACACAGGGATGGTTCAACAACCACATATCAATCAATGTGATACACCATATTAACAAAAGGAGGAGCAAAAACCACATGATCATCTCCATAGATGCAGACAAAGCTTTTGACAAGATCTAACACCCGTTCATGGTAAAAATCCTCAATAAAATGGGTATAGAATGAAAGTACCTCAACATAATTAAGGCCATATATGGCAAAACTACAGCCAGCATCATACACAATGGGGAAAAACTGAAAGCCATCCCTCTGAGAACAAGAACAAGAAAAGTGTGCCTGCTCTCACCACTGTTATTCAACATAGTACTGGAGGTTGTGGCCAGAGCAATGAGGCAAAAAATGGAAATTAAATGTATACAAATTGGCAAGGAAGAAGTGAAACTCTCATTGTTTGCAGATGACATGATTTTTTATAAGAAAACCCTACAGCCTCCTTTGGGAAACTATTAGAAATAATCAACAAGTACAGTGCAGTTGGAGAGCACAAAATCAACTTAAAAAATCAGTTGCATTTCTATACTCTAATAATGAACTAACAGCAAGGGAACTCAAGAATACAATCTCATTTATGATTGCAACAGAAGGAATAAAGTATCTAGGAATAAATTTAACCAAGGAGGTGAAAGACCTATACACTGAAAACTGTAAGACATTATTGACAGAAATTGACGATGTCATAAAGACATGGAAAAATATTCCATACACATGGATTGGAAGAATAAACATAGTTATAATGTCCATGCTACCTAAAGCATTCTAGAGATTCAATGTAATCCCAATCAGAATCCCAAAGACATTCTTCATGGAAATAGAACAAACAATCCTAAAATTCATACAGGGCAACAAAAGACCTGAAATAGCTAAAACAATTCTGAGACAGAAGAACAAAGTGGCAGGCATCACAATCCCTGATTTTAAAATATACTACAAAGCTATAGTAATCGAAACAGCATGGTACTGGTACAAAAACAGACACACAGATCCATGGAACAGAATTGAAAGCCCAGAAATAAAACTACACATCTACAGACAGCTAATCTTCAACAAAGGTGCTGAGAACATACAATGGAGAAAGGAAAATCTCTTCCACAAATGGTGTTGGGAAAAATGGACAGCCACATGAAAAGAATGAAAGTAGACCATTATCTTTCTCTGTACACAAAAATTAAGTCAAAATGGCTTAAAGACTCAAAGGTAAGACATGAAACAATAAAATTCCTAGAAGAAAATATAGGCAGTACACTCTTTGACATTGGTCTTAGGAACATCTTTTTGAATATCATGTCTAGTCGGGCAAGGGAAACAAAAGAAAAAATGAACAAATGGGACTTCATCAGACTAAAAGGCTTCTGGAAGGCAAAGGAAACCAGGAACAAAATGAAAACACAACACACCAACTGGGAGAAAGTATTTGCAAATCATATTTCTGACAAGGGATTAATCTCCAAAATATATAGAGAACTGATACAACTCAACAACAGAAAAACAAAAAAAAACTGGTCAACCAACACACAGAGGATATGAACAGACATTTTCCAAAGAAGATACACAGATGGGCAACAGGCACCTGAAAAGATGTTCAACCTCACTAATCATCAGGGAAATGCAAATCAAAACTACGATGAAGTATCATCTCACTCCTGCCAGAATGGTTATAATTAATAAGACAAAAAACAACAGAGGCCGGCCCAGTGGTTCAGCCGTTAAGTGTGCATGTTCCGCTTCAGCAGCCCAGGGTTCACCAGTTCGGATCCAGAGTGTGGACATGGCACCACTTGGCACGCCATGCTGTGGTAGGTGTCCCACATATAAAGTAGAGGAAGATGGGCACAGATGTTAGCTCAGGGCCAGTCTTCCTCAGCAAAAACAGGAGGATTGGAAGCAGTTAGCTCAGGGCTAATCTTCCTCAAAAAAACCAAAAAACAAAAAACAACAAATGTGGGAAAGGATGTGGAGAAACTCATACACTGCTGGTGGGAATGCAAACTTGTGCAGCTACTATGGAAAACAGTACAGAGATTTCTCAAAACATTAAATATAGAAATACCATACAACTCAGCTATCCCACTACTGAGTATTTATCCAAAAAACTTGAAATCAACAATACAAAAAGCCTTATGCACCCCTACATTTATTGTAGCATTATTCACAATAGCCAAGGTGAGGAAGCAACCCAAGTGCCCATTGACTGATGAATGGATAAAGATATGGTATATACACAAAATGGAATACTACTCAGCCTAAAAAAGAAAAAAATGTGCCATTTGCAACAACATGGATGGACCTACAGGATATTTTGTTAAGTGAGATAAGCCAGACAGAGAAAGACAAGCACTATACGATTTCGCTCATATGTGGAAGATAAATACATGGAGAATAGACTAATGGTTACCAGAGGAGAGGGGGTTGGGGGGTCGGCATTAGGGGTAAAGGGAGCATATACATATGGTAACTGACGAATAATAATTTACAACTGAAATTTCACAATGTTATAAGCTATTATGACTGCAATAAATTTAAAAACAACTGTAAAGCACATCTATCATGTTACAAATCAGGACAATTGTTACCTTTTGAGGATATTTGACTGGAAAATGGCCATGCGTGATTTCAGGGGTTGGTAATAAAAAGTTCTGTTTCTTGTTTCAGGCACTAATACATGGATGTTTCAATTTTGTGAAAAATCATTTTGTGGGTATTGGTATTTTATACTTTTCTCTCTGTGTGTTATATTTCAGTAGATAATTTAGTTCAAATGAAAAAAGAAGTTTAATATTGGATTATCATTGGCCCTTTATAAAAACTTTCTATCTTCTAAAGCAAAAACTGATTTCTGAATTTTATAATTATACAGTTTGTTTCCCCTTTTAAATATCATTTAAATCCCAACTGCTGATACAAGAATGGGCATTAGTTATATAATATTAGAAATGAATTTATTTGCTTGTGCACTAGTTTTTTTCTCATGAACATTATTTTAATTGTCACTGAGCTGTGAAACTAAATATATTTCTAATTTTATATACTTGCACATTTTATTAATAAATGTTTATGGATGAATATGTCAGGGAAATATTTCCATTATTTGAAAATATAAATAATTCTGTCTTCATGAAATGATTTTTTTGAATGCTTGATTATACATCTTTTATTCCAGGATCACTTTGAATCTTAATATTTTGATTGTTAAATCATTATTCAGAGTACTCGAATAGATTGGTTAATGTTTTTCCAAAAATCATTTTAAATGGTGTACTTATGTGCAAACATTTATCATAACCTAATAAGCATCACTTTAGTACTCAAGTGTGAATCCCATTTTGGATTTCTTTTTCTGGGTCATTTTGGAAAGTTCCTCTCAAGAAGGCTGGTGTTCACACATGTGGACCCTGACCTTGAGAAAAATGTCAATATCCTGGCTCCAGACTCAGTTGCCAAAGGGCGACTTGATTCAATAAACTATAAGACACCACTGTAGGCCAACCACAGTGCTAGTGGCCCAGAATGCAAATAATTACAAGGCATTTTCCCTTCCCACAGAGACTCATGGTCTGTAGACGAAAAACTACGTAAAAATATCATGATACGTGATGATTTACAATTCAACACTGTGTAACATGATCTGAAGGGAACAAGGAGTGTAGCGGAATCTGAGGCTGACTTCTCAGCCACATCTACATTGTTAAGAACTTTCATATGACATGATATGGAATATTGGCCTACCTTCCTCAAATCTTTAAGCAGTAGATGAAACATTTAGATCTGATTTTTGGGAAAGATATAATTGCAAATTTTTGTAAGATTACTGATCAGGGAATTAATTGGGACCAATGATAAGAACTGGTGTATATAGATGGTAGTTTAAGTTACGAAAGTCAATGAGATTAATCAGAGTATATAAGTGAGAAGAGCAAAAGTCCAAGAACAACAGGACGTCTTAACTGTCCTCTGCCCAAAGGAGGCGATACTCTGTCACATGTGGTATTTCACGACAGAGCTAAATTTACTGATAGGCAAATTTGGTGTGCATCAAAGATCACTCAGATAAATGGACTCTCTTTTGCATTTTGTTCAACTGCTGGGAAAGGTGACTCAGAATTTTGTGTTCTCTTCTCATATTCAAAGTGTAAGATCCTGTGTTTTCTTTTATTATATTTTGCACCAGTGTTATTGGATTACAACTGACAAATAAAAATTGTATGTATGTAAGACATACAGTATGATGTTTTGATATATGTACACATTGTGAAATGATTAAGCTAATTAACATATCTATCGACTCACATAATTGTGTATTTTTTATGGTGAGAACACAATATCTACTCTCTTAGCAAATTTCAAGTATCCATATATTATTAACTATAGTCACCTTGCTGTACATTTTCTCTCCAGAACTTCATTTTATGACTGAAAGTTTGCCTCCTTTGACCAACATATCCCCATTTCCTCCACGCCCCAACATCTGGCAACCATTATTCTGCTCTATCTTTCTCTCAGTTAAATTATTTTAGATTCCACATATAAGTGGGATCACACAGCATTTATCTTTCTGTGTCTGGTTTACTTGAATTACATAATGTACTCCAGGTTCATCCATGTTGTCACAAATGGCAGGATTGCCTTCTTTTCCTAGGCTGGGTAACACTTGTGCTGAGTTCTATCTATTGTCTCTCAGCTTTACCTTCTGCTTCTACATGCTATTCTCTGTAGCATCAGGGTCGTAAAACTACCAAAAAACAAAAACAAGCAAGCAAACAAAACAAACAGCATTAGCAACAAAACTCTCTTCCTGTACCCCTGTGAGCTCTTTTTAGTACATTCTGCCAATGGGAGGTTTGCCAGATAAGTGGAAGGCGTAAAGAAAGAAAACATCATTTATTTTTCTGTTCTTGGTGATACCTATGTTAATGACGTAGAAATGCTGAGTGACTTGAGGATGCCCCCAGGGGTCTGGGCTCTGAGTAGGAGGTCAGCTCCCCATTTGTGCTCACTGGTGATGCTCTTCTAAGAGCCGCTGTGCTGGGTTTCCATCTCAGAAGTAAAAGCTTCATGATCTTTGATAACAACTGTCTTTTCTCTTTTGCTCCTTCAGCCTTTCCAACACATTTGTAAGCAACTCATATGTGAAAATTCCCTGGATTAGAAATATCTAGAGTAGTTTTTCTTTCTCTGACTGGACTCCAATCGGTAAAAGAAGGGTGAACCAGTGTGACCTTGATTCCAATCTGGTAATTTTACATCAGGGACTCAGCTATTGGATTAAATTAGAAAATGCCTATTTCATATACGGCATGAACTCAATAAGTATTATCACTATCATTGTTATCAGTGGTTGTTATGCTTGTCATCTTTATTATGGAAAAGAGCTCAAAATGACCACTTTCTAATTCACATAATTCTTCTCAATTTCTTTTTCTGTTATTATTTTTATTAATAATTAAAATCAGAATTTTTACTCTTTTCAAATGATTTTTTCCTAAATAAACTGTCCCCTGAAAACTGTTGCAGATTATATTCCATGTAGCTTCATAGATTTCTGGCTGTAAGGGTTTTCTAGAGCTACGAAAGTATTAAACAGCTTTAATCTGAATGCTTTCCTTAAATTTTCCTCAACAAAGGTGGGAAGCAGAGCCTACGTAATTCCTTATGCATTTCTATAGAACAATTTAAAAGTTCTATGTTAAAAAATTAAGATATCCATGCATCAAGTCCTTCCTCCCAAGAAATATCAAGAGAAGGAGCACAATGTATTGTTTTCCATGTGTAGGGGAGGAAGACATTTCCTCTTCCCAAATGTGGGTTCGTCTGGCCGGAGAACGAATTAAATTCACATGAGACAGAATAGCAAGAGAAAATTAAACAAAGCTTTATGAGGAACCATGGCCCGGGGCCTTTCTTCCCCAAGGAAGCAAGGGCACCAAAGAACTGGAGTGCACAGAGTGGTTATATGCCCCCAAACAGGGTGTTTCACATATGATTGAAATGTCCCTTTTACAACAGTCACAAGGCTGCTCTGTCAGCACAGTGCTCGATGGAAACGGCAGATAGGTCTGCTGTCCCAGTGAATGCCGCAGGGTGGCAGGTGTGTTGCCTCTGGCTGGGTGGTCACAGATGAGTGCTGCAATCGGTTCCCAGCCTAAAGAAAGATGCTTAATCTTTAAGGAGATGCCAGCGTTGGGAGGGGGAGGGAAATCAGTTACAGGAGGTTACCAGAGAAGCACAATAAAATGCAGGTTTAAGTCCTTGCCTTTGGTATTGGCTAAGAGTTTCTAGAGAGAAGGTCATCTCCTTTCTTCTTCCTGGTACAGAGAGGGAGGCACCTTTACAGATAGAGATTTACCTTGCAAATGTAAGTGTCCTAACAAAGGGCAAGTTCCATTCCTCAGAGCCTCCTTCCCTGTCCCAGTTTATCAAAAGCAATCAGCCTCAAATAATCCTGATGCCAAAGAGACGTACCTTGGGGTGGCCAATTTCAGGTCCCTACACATGCATTTAAAAGAAATGTTTAAATTTCTGGAATTCCCCCAAAAATAATTAGTTCAAATTGACTATTTTCATGTTGTTTATAGATATAGATACATATATAGATATAAATATTTACTTCACTCTGAAAGAGTTGAGGGGTTAAAAAGTCAAGATTGCTAGTTTCCTAGGACAACAAAAATCAAGAAGCAGTACACTGAAGAAAACTCAGATGAGAATGTTATTGTTCATAAAAAGAGCGATTAAATGACAAAGCCGAACTTCTCATAGTGCAACAAAATTGGACTTTTATTCTGTCCCCCAGATAACATTTTTAAAAAATTGCAGAGTTCAGACAACTGCATACTTTTATTGTATAAATTCAGACAAATGCTAAATTCTAGCACAATTTTATAGAAAATATTCATTGCAAGTTTCATAATGAGTTATTTCTAGGGGCCAGGCCACCGAAAGGCGTATTTGATACAACTACATTGTCAGAGCTGACTACTAATGGGTATGTTCAAGTATCCAAAGTAAGAGAAGCTAAAACTGGATTTCCAGATGGCAGGTTATTGTCAATCCTTGTTCCTGTTATAAAATACACCTGTCCACAAGGCTGGAAAGCTAATAAAAAGTGGCCGTATGAACCCTCATAAATCAAAACACATTTATTTCTCTTGTAAGGTATTTTTAGGGCAGGACTACTGTAAAGGAAACCCGTTAAAACATGGGGCATATTAATTCTGGACCACATACAGTGACAAGAGTGTAGATAGCATGCGAAAAAGTCCTTCCACTGATTTAAATGTCTTATACGCTTATGCAAACATTTTATTACTGAGAATTACCAAATGTGGACATTTATTACTGCAGATGTAACAAATGGACTAGAAAATACATTTATGGACAACTTGCTTAGTTCTCAAACCTAAGACATTTTAGGTCTCAAAAAAAAAGCCAACTGCTAATGCTATTGTACCCTTGAAGGCAGAAAGTGGAGTTTATGGAGGGTGAAATAAGAGTTACTAAATGATGCAGCTCAACTGCTTTTACTACCTAAATGAAATGCAAAAGAGCTTAATGGGGAACTCAAGAGTAAAACAAGGTGCCCAGGCTCTAAGATGTTTTCAGGAATTCAAGGCAATGATCTCAATAATGTTTATCCAAATAGATCACGACATTCCATAAATCAAAATAAATTGATTCATTCCTTTTTCTATTTTAGTCAAATCGAATGAGCATTTTAAAAAAGATCCTTGACTCCATATATGTGGTACTTGCAAGATCAGTGTCAAATAATGCTTTATCCCTATTTTAACTATCTAGATTGTGTATTGCCAAGCTTGCTAATAGAATTTCCTTGATCAGCTGATAGAGATATCCGACCACATTTCCAAAAACAGGAATATTTATTTAAAGAGTTATAAGGGGCATTCAAAGTACTATTAAAATATATACTTTTACATCAAATAATATAAAGTCCTTATGCTTAATTGAGTCAGTTTATTTCCAGGTTTCCTTTTGCTGTGTTATGTTGAGACTTTCACCCACTAGAATCAGGATTCTATCAGATTTGTTGAGCAGCTTTTACCACCGAAGACGCTTAATTCTCCACAGGGACATTCCCATTATCGGGAGGAGTGCATCTTCCATGCCATTGTATCCTCCACAATGTAAATGACACATCATTCTTTTTATCTCATCTACTCGCTTTCTATTCTATTTAGTTACAAAAGTAGAATCTGTTTTCCTACGAGCTTTCCTAACAATCACTACTTATTTTTGTACTGAACTTCTTTGATGAGAACATTAAGTATAAGACATAAAACTACAATAAAAAATTTTGATCATGGAAATAAAGTTAAGCTATAAATTATAACATAAAAAGGAAAATATTTACTTTAAGATAGATCTCTCATAAAACATATACAAATGGATTGGGCTTTAGAATCAGCACTTACATTACTACAGTGTAATTTCATTTTCTTTAATTTTAATGATCTGCCAAATCAGGTTTCTTTTAAAAAGTACCTCCTTGGTAGAAAGAAGACATTTTTTAATGAGTACACAGTCTCATTTTGGAAAGATGAAAGAGTTCTGGAGATGGATTGTGGCGATGGTTGCACAACAGTATGAATGTACTTAATGTCACTGTAGTATATGCTTAAAGAAAATTAAAATGGTAAATTTTATCACAATTGAAAAAACAGGGAAAAGACTATCCTTTTATTAAAACAGAGACTGTAGGTTTTTCAACTGTTTTAGTTTGCTACTAACATCACTCTCGCGACAGTGAAATATTTTTCTGGCGTTGGTTTTCCCATTGGTTGTGGGAAAAGTCAGATTCAATGACACAATATGTGTGCATAGTCACACTGGAAGATGCTATGTGCAGTAAGACCAACTTTGCCATGAACAGGGTAGAATGATTTATTTTCTACTCATTAGCAGAGCGATGTTGTTTGTGTTTATAGATGAAGTATGCTTAAATAAAATAGATGTGTCCTAAACCAAAACCTGTATAGTGCCAGTATGTTGTGTTTTCATATTTCATTCATTCATCTATTCATTCATTCATGGAGAATTTACTAGGAACCAACATTAGGTGATGGGGAAACAAAGATAAAATAAGACAATCATACAGCTCACCGATTCCTGGATGGATATTCTTCTTATGTCGCTATCTTCTTTAACACCAAAATCTCTTTTATGTAACCTGTTATAAAGATCTCTCATATGCTGCCTGAAAATATCTGTGAAAGGGGATAATGGTTATATTTTCCCTGTTGGGTTACTAGAGAATTAAATGAGATAATCCATATAAATTTTGTCTCATTGTCTGGCACAAATTTACAGACAACAAACATTAGCTTTTATTTTCATTATTGGCAGTATTATTCAATAAAGGATAAAATATCAGTTTCCAGAAGAACAAAATCATTAAACTTAAATATTTCTGGCAGAACTATGACCCAGGAAATATCTGGCAGAGGATTTTGTGACATGGAAATTCTTGTCTTAGGTAAAAATCTATTTCAATGATAATCATCATTCAATAGAATATAAAGAATAAAAAAGAATATAATAAGTAGAATTAGGCAGGCAAAGGCTCAAAATAAATTAATATGTGCCAAATAAAATGCCTAGGACACTAGCAAAGTTACTTTCTAAAGGCATTACAGAATGATAAGAAAATCAGGATATTTTTGTGAATAAGATAGGAATATATGGGATAAATGGTAATTTGATTAGTGAATTCATACCTAACTGTCTAGTCATACCCTAAGGATGATGATTAATGAATTAACATCAACTAGAGGAAAATTGCTAATGACTTGAGTCATTAGTCCATCCTGCTGTGTTGTATCAATCCCACTGTTTATCACATCCTGTGGTGCTTATCAATATGTTTTATTTTTTATTAGCGGGCTTTTGACACTAAAGAAACCATGTTCATCAAATTATTTAATTATACATAATAGAAAACGCAGTTGGAATTTGAAAATAAATTATAATTTGCAATGATGGAGCAAATTTATCAGGATGAAATGATGTGGATATAAATGTAACTTGCCGAGCATGTGTCCAAATATTCACATGAAGAATTTTAAGGATCTTGGGGAAAGGAAAGGTTTATTCTCTGACAAGTTATGTACATCTCTATGGCTGCAATTAGAATCAGTAACAGAAATCTATAATAGGTTATTTTGAGAAATAAAAGACATTTTGTTTATAAAGTGCTTCTTGAGGTCCCTGGCATATAGAAAATATTAAAGAATTATTGTCTTTTAAACAGCAGAATGTGGGGGAAAAGAAAGTATAATTTTTAGTCTTTTACAGACTCAATATAAGCCAACAATACAAAGGAGCTACAGAAAGGTGAATTTTCCTCTTTCAACTGCCTAAGTCAAACAGAGAGAATGAGTAACGTGATAGACACAATTTCTTCTGTAGCACACGGTCCATGCTGAAGGTCCATGTTTTAAGGAGGAGATTGAAAAGTTGGCACATATTTGGAATAATATAACCAAAACGATGATAGGTTTGGACCCATGAAATAAAGTAAAAGTTGAAAGATGCACAGAACAAAATTTGTAGAAGATAATATTTCAAAATGAAAGTATGATCTTTTTAAACTCCTCTCTATAAAAACTTTCTTTATAGACTGTAAACTGGGTTTCTTCTGTGTTTCTCTCTAAATAAACAAATTAATCATAGACAATATAGATGAACAGATTACAGCTTAAGACAAGTAGCTTTTTAGACAGATAACAATTACCCCATTGATACTGAATAGGATTAGTCATGTATCTTATGAAGATTTATACTATAATAATGGCTCAAACCACTGGGGAGATACAGAGCCCTCTAAGATACAATGGAAGCGATGAAACTTTTCCAGATCATGTAAAGGAAAAATCACTTACCCCAATACATATCAGACAGTATCTAAGACCCTCTAAAATTCTACAGCACTCACAGAATCCAGTTTAAGAATCTTTGATGAAGGTGACCTTTAACGTTTTATTAATTCTGATTTTTAAAAATTTTCAATGTGAACAAGACATCAGGATGTGGCAAATATTATTTTAATTGTTCTGCTTTAGAGTTTTCCTCTGTTGCTGATTTTTCCATGGAATAAGTCCAAGATCACAATAAGCATTATGATTTTACACGATGTACTGCTATTACTATATTCGTAACAATTTTTCCCCCAATTCTATATCTAATGAAAATATAAAAATATTCCGGATTGTAGAAACTTCAATTCTCATACACCATCTCTAAAAAGCTTGTTTGAAGATTAAAAAAATAATTTGAGGGACTGGCCTGGTGGTGTAGGAGTTAAGTTCGTGAGCTCTGCTTTGGTGGGCCAGGGTTCGCAGTTTCGGATCCCAGGTGCGGACACAGCACCGCTCATCAAGCCATGCTGTGGCGGCATCCCATATACAAAATAGAAGAAGATGGGCACAGACGTTAGCTCAGGGCCAATCTTCCTCACACACACACAAAAACAAAATGATAATAATAACAATAATAATTTGAGACAGAGCAAGATATTAGAGCACAGGAATAGTAATACTAAGCCACTAGTAAAATAAAAAGAATTCTTAAGTAACAGTTTTGCAGTGGAGCAGTATCTCCAAGTCAGATATTTCTAATAAAACCAGTTTAAAATTAAGATAGCATAAGCATATTTTTAATAATATATATACAATTTTCTGCCAAAATAATTTATTTATCAGAGTATCATAAATTCCAGAAACATCCCCAAACTCTATAAAATGATTTCCTATTATTAAGTAAATTAAAATTATGATTTATTTGTGGCAATAAGTGGAATTTTTTTAAACTAACTATTCTTATGTATTTATTCTTCCAAATATTGTTTTAGGATAACTTATCAAGGTCCAAATACAAAACATTTGTTTTTTAAAATTCTCACTCATTTATATGCTTTACAGCTCATTTCAATTAATATTTGGTGATGTTTGTCTGCATATGGAGTGTGTATATGAGGAACGGAGGTGAGGAATTTCTTTTTCCTTGGGCCTCATGTAACGCTTTAAAAGATCAATTTAGGACATGAAGTTTTCCTATTTCCCAACAGTCACAAGTTAATAGGAAAGCAAATTGTGCTTATTTATGTGCTTACTCCCAAGGTCTAAAATATAATGTTTTAAGAAAAGAGCACCTGACAAATGTTTGTCATTGAGGATGGGAGTGGAGATGATAATGAAACCTCAGTTTCTGCCCACTTCTATCTCTATTACCTTTCTTCCATATCAGCCAATGATATAATACTCTGGGAATATGGATTTCATTATTCTCTTGCCATATTCAACTTTAAAAGTGATTCATAGCATGTTATGATAAAAATTTAAAAGTTGAATAGAATCATCGTGTTGTACACCTGAAACTAACATAATGTCAATTGTACCTCAATAAATTGTTTTTTAATTTAGAAGCTGAGATAGCATCAATTATCCCCTTATTTAGACATCAACCTGATAAACACACAAAATCACCTTAAATATCTGTTTTTGTGTATGTGAATGCATATATACATACAACCTTCAAGTAAAAAGAAATAGTTTTTTTTCTCTTTTAAGATCCTTACAACCATGTAAGAAAAATTTATATATAAATTTTCTCCAAAACTCCAGTTCCTTTTTTCTAGTCATCCCATTTTTTAAAATATACATCTGATACCTTGCATGGCCTCATCTCAAAATTCAAACCTATATTTTCTACTTGAGCACAAGGATTTTGGCAATTCAATGCTTCTATTACCAGTACTTATTATTTATACTTTGTTTGACTAATAATGGTGGTGTGCTAGTGTTAGCTGGAATCTTTATATCCAATATAAAGTCTTCGATTCAGAAAAAAACAAAAGAATATAATTACATGGTGTGTATTCCAAGAAACCTAGATATTTTTAAACATAAGAAAAATTAGCTTAAATAATTATATGTCAGGATACATAGCTTCTTAAAATTTTTGTTTTGTCTTTTGCTTCCGATTTCTCAGTCAGAATGTGACATAATTTCTCTTCTACACAAAAGGCAGTGATGCCACTTGCTGAAATTTTTCTCTTTAGACATATCTTCAAGTCCTGTGATATAAATTTAAATTATCACAGAAAATATATTAAAAGTTGATCTTTTTTAACTATAATTTTTCCAGGTTTTAAAAGATACAATCACTGATTCAATGAACGTTGTGAGTGCTTATTTAGTCAATAATTGAATGGCTGTTTGTTGACTTGCTGTATATCCTGACACTCTGACAGGAACAGGCAAGAGGTATGTTTTCTGGGAACCAAGAGTTCACAAACAAGTGAAAAGAGAAATGTGCAATTGCATGTTTTAAGTTCTTTACTTCAGTAAATCTATGAACTGAGTATAGTCATTGCACAGAGGAAGGTGGACATCGCTTCCTGGGTTTGTGTGGGAATTCTCATCAAAGGAAAAATAACTGAACAAAAGAAAGATTAGATCTTGCTAAATATGGAAGAGCCAGGCAGCTGGGGGAATAAGGCATTCAGGTACAGTGGTCAACATGTGGATTGTTTTTGAGAGAGAGTTGCAATTTCAGTACAGTTTCAAAATAAGATTCAAGTCAAGTGAGATGTAAAAGGTAGATTTGGGAAGTCTAGGAAAGGCACTATATAGAATATGCTGAGGAAATGAAATTGTATGAAACTAGTTGAAGCCTATAACAGAGTATGGGAAACTGGGGCATGATGTGAACCACAATTACACTGAGTATTAGACTCAAAAGAAAATACTGATGTCGACTTTTGGTTCTCTGAATCCAGCACCTGCAAACTTCTTGCGTGAAGCACTCTGACGCTTAGCTGTAACCTCTCCTCCTTGCAGAACCCATCAGAGGATTGTGGCAAGTTATCAAGCTTGTGTACCCTCATTAAAGTTCATATATGTGCTTTCCAGTTCATCCCAGTGGACGCTGATTAATTTATAACAAGGCTAGATACACATTAACAAATGTTGTTCCTGAGAAATATAAAATTTTGTTTCAGCTAGAATGCCCTGACATAACTATGAAGAATCTATATTCCTTGAGGTAGAGTGAAGATTAAAACCATCCTCCTCCGGGTTCTTTGAGGTATATGAGGCCAGAGAAAAATTAATTGTGTGAAAACTTGAGAAGATTTTCTTCCTTGGGTCTACTTGCTTTGCCATTAAAAGCTTGGTTGGATAATAATTATACATACATTTCTTTCAAATATAAAAATAAGTCCATACTGTAATTAGCAAAACAGTAGACAGATGTATAAGTCATATATGTCTCCTGTGTTTTGGTTAAATTATTTAAGCATGAAACTTTCTCAAGTTTAATATGTATAAATTTATGTGATTCTTTATAATCATAATACTTCAAAGTTTCATACACCCTTTTTCTTCAAGTTCTTTATTGATAAACTTTCGTTTCCTTATTTTTTTATTTTTTAAATCTTTTCTCTTTTTCCCCTTTTTCTACTTCTCTTTTTCCTCCTCTTTCATTTCATTTCCTTCCCCTTCCATTTTTTGGCCAAATTAAGTTTTTTCACTTTTTTTTATAGTTTGCTTTGGTTCATTCCTTTGATTTGTCTTGTTGTTCGCCTCGTCAAACAATATTATAATAAACCTTCTACAAATATACTTACATATAGGGGCTGTTATTTTTGTACAAGATAGTCACAAAACTTTGATCACAAGATGAATTCTTTTCAGTTTAAAAGGATTGCGATGTAGTTTTCCCAATTGTCCATGATAATTTACATTTCCTTCAGAAATATTTAAGAATGTCTGTTTTCCCAAACACCGGAGACAATTGATGCTACAGAATTTTTCTTTTCCTTATTGATCAACTTGATATACGAAGATATATTCTGATTTGCATTTGCTAAACGAAGATATATTCTGATTTGCATTTGCTAAATTACTAAAGTGATAGCCTTTTTTACTTATCTTGATGGGCATTTGAAATTTTTGAACAATAATTTGCCAATTCATGGACTTGGCTCACTATTTTACTTCTTAGTTTGTTGTTGTCAATTAATTTAGCTACTTTCTGTAAATTATAAATATTAACTTTTGTTCATTTTTGGGAAATAATTTTTCCTTCCTAAATAAGTTTAGAGAAATTTTAGTCTTCATTTATGATGCTTTTGGATATATAAGGTAAAATGGTCAATCTTTAACTTTGTGGCTTTTAGGCATCCCATCCTTATTTAGGTTGTAGTCTCCATAAATATGTATTTTTTTCTTAATATTCTTTCTCAAAATTTTTTTCTAATGCTGCAGTTTTTTAAAGTTCTCAACCTCTTGATTTTTCTCTCAAATCTGTTTCTACAACACTCCCTTTTGACTCAACTTACCAGTCTTAAGACAAGTAAAAAATTCAAGACTTTTCTTTTCTTTTTTTGAGGAAGATCAGCCCTGAGCTAACATCTGCCAATCCCCCTCGTTTTTTTTTTCCAAGATTTTATTTTTTTTCTTTTTCTCCCAAAAGCCCCCCAGTACATAGTTGTATATTCTTCATTGTGGGTCCTCCTAGTTGTGGCATGTGGGACGCTGCCTCAGCATGGCTCGATGAGCAGTGCCATGACAGCGCCCAGGATTCGAACCAATGAAACACTGAGTGCCTGCAGCAGAGCACGTGAACTTAACCATTCAGCCATGGGGCCAGCCCCCTGCCAATCCTCCTCTTTTTGCTGAGGAAGACTGGTGCTGAGCTAACATCCATGCCCATCTTCCTCTACTTTATATGTGGGATGCCTACCACAGCAGGGCTTGATGAACAGTGCCATGTCTGCACCCGGAATCTGAACCAGTGAACACCAGGCTGCAGAAGCGGAACGTGCACACTTAACTGCTGCTGTATCCAGCAGGCTCCAAGACTTTTCTGTTCTTGATGCATCTCTTTTCCTCACCCCACATACCCAATCAGCTAACTCTAAAATACAGTCTGAATTTCCTCATTTTTCTCAGCTTAAATTTTACTTCCTTAGTATGCTCTTCCCATAGCATCCAATATAACCAGACCTGCTTTCTCATTCCTGCATTCCCACAATGGCAGTCCCTTAATTTCTTTCAAATGTTTAATTATTCATTTAGTTTTTTGTTTTTAATGTTACAATGTAAGATGACAAGTCATGAATATGTTTAATATAGGTCTTAATTTCTATTGCTGAAAATAGTATCTAACCATAATAAGTACTCAGTAAATATTAACTGAATGGTGGATGCAATAGGATTTTCTATATACAAGATCACAAATTGTATGTATGTATCTGTGTGTGTGTGCATGCACGTGGGTTCGTGTGTGTGTGGAGTAAGAAATGGTAAGTTTTCAGAGGAATAGTAAATTTTAGTTTTTAAAAATTCTTTATTCTACTCTTTGTGCATTTTAAACCTGAGCAACCTTATCTTTCTTTGAGACAATTTTTATCCACTATTAACATAGTGTGGTCCCGTGTCTTAGTTTCCTCCAAATTACCATGATATGTATATTGATCTTCCTCTTTCTGACTGCTATGTATATAATATGAATTATATGCATTTAATTTGACATATAATTTCATTACCCTATATAATATATAATATGTTTTATATTAATTTAAAAATAATAATTTTAATCTCTTAATCTGATATTATACTAATTCTGTCTCAGGGTAATATCATGAGCTCCACCATGCAAAACATTAATTATCTCTTTAGGCCCATCTAATCTGATGTTGAAATAATGCTCTGAGGTTAATTTTATTTAGCTGCTATTTATGAAGATAAGTCAGCTCCCACAGTCTCTCCTCTAACATGTCATGTTTATACTTCCTTTTGTGGTCCAGAGAGATAGCTATCCTGTTTCTGGCTGTGGCTATGTCATTTTACTTTTCATCATTTTGCTTTTATTTTTCTAATGAACATATCATTACTTAATTATAAGGTCAGAGAGGGATCCTCAAAGTATAAACTGACAACAATATCTTGACCAGAAATTTAATGAGAACCTTTGATACCATCGTGTGTGTTATGAGTTCAATTATGTCCCCTCAAATTATGTTGAAATCCTAACCCTGAGTATTTGTGAATGTGACCTTAGTTGGAAATAGGGGCTTTGCAGGTGACCCAGTTAAGTTGAAGTCAATAGGATGGGCCCTAATCCAATATGACTGTGTCCTTATAAAGAGGGGAAATTTGTATGCATACACAGAAAGCACATAGGGAGAGCACCATGTGAACATGAAAGCAGAGATCAGAGCGATGCATCTGAAACCCAATCAGTGTCAAAGATTGCCAGCAAACCACCCTGAGCTAGGGGAGAGGAGGGGAACACATTCTCCTTCACAGCCCTCAGAAGGAGCAACACTGCCAACACCTCGATGTCTTATTTCCAGCCTGCAGAACTGTGTGACATAAATTTCTGTTGTTTATGCCATCCAGTTTGTGGTACTTTGTTACAGCAATCCTAGTAAACTAAGGCGACGTCTAAACTTTGTGAGAAAATTTCCATATTATTATTTTAAATAAATAAAATTCAATATTTTGATTCAAATTCTATGTAACATATTTTCATCCAGAATGTTCTTTATGCTCTCTAGAACTGTATGGGCTCCCTACAAGAAAGAAGTATTGATAACATTCTGTGGGTGCATATTAATATTATTAATAAAGTCACCGTGCACCATGATCTGCCGTGTGATTAGATATTTGTTAACTGGATTATCTGTCAAAATGCTTCCTATAAACTTTGCCTACATTTAAAAAATATATATTTATACGTTAATGTCCCTTACATAGAGGATAAAAATTATATTTACAACAGTGAAGTTTAACTGATAAATCATTCAAGGAGCTCTAAATACTGCCTTCAGAATACCTTTTGCTTTCTGGAAGATGCCTTTGTAATGAGTGGTTAGCAAGATTTTACTGTAACGTCTCTTCCTTTTCTTCCTTACCCCTAACCTTCATTACAGGGTAAAATAAAAAGAAATGACATGGGGCCAGCCGGGTGGCTCAGCGGTTAAGTGTGCACATTCTGCTTTTGCGGCCCGGGATTCACTGGTTTGGATCTCGGGTGTGGACATGGCACCGCTTGGCATGGCATGCTGTAGTAGGCGTCCCACATATAAAGTAGAGGAAGATGAGCACGGATGTTAGCTCAGGGCCAGTCTTCCTCAGCAAAAAGAGGAGGATTGGCAGCAGTTAGCTCAGGGCTAATCTTCCTTAAAAAAAAGAAACCACAGAAACAGGAAAAAAAATAGTTGTGATAACATCTAAGATCTCTGTCAACTTTTGTCCAAGCTACTTTGTTTCCCATTCCAGCTTCTATATTAATAACAGGAAATTGAGGAAATTGACATTAAACTCTCAATCTTAAGTATATGGCTCTTTCCCAAAACTGAGTGAAACAGAGCATCAACCACTTGAAAGATCTTGAGCTTCTAAAGTAAATCCCTACCCGCTATGCCACTTCTCCTTTCTTTTTTTCTGACTTGATGAAGGAAGCAAAACCAGAATTTTTTAGAAAAATTTTCAGAGAAAAATAAAAGGCATTCACCTTTGTTGTTAGAAGTAAATTACTACCCTGAATCATCATGCAGAAATATAGGACAGATTTTTATTTCTTGTTATTATTAGTGTTAAATTATTCAGTGGTCCCCATTAGCAATATGATAACATGGCAATTTTATATTTAGACTTCCTTGTAGAAGACATCAGCAGCTTACTTTGAACACCTGACAAGTTGACTGTGCACTGACTCAGAAATTATTAAAATTAGTGACCAGGATAAAATGGTAATACTTAGTTTTACTTTTAAAAAATTTATTTCTAGAAAATATTCTCTGTTAATATTGTCAATATATTTGGTGTTTCTTCTTCTTCTTCTCCTCTTCTTTAAATTATTATTATTTATTATTATCATAATTAATCTTTTCCTCACCACTATTGTCAAATAATCGACAGTCAAGAATTTCTCAGTAATGTTTAAGAGCTCAGCTGTGTCTTCACGTGCCATTTTTCCTATAATGTACTTTTTATCTGAGATGGTCATTTTTCCTGTTTAGTTTCAGATTTTTTAAAGGCAGTGTATATTTTTCTTCATATATCTGCACTATAATTTATATGCTGTCAAGAGAATCCTTTTGCACTTTTTAAAAAGCTGTTGCTTTTTCTGGTTATTTTATTGCAAAGGTATCAAATTCAATCTTGCAGATATGAAATCATTTCCATCTGTCTGACAAAAAGTAAGTTCTCTTCTTAAGTTTTACCAGGTTTTTGGTAACTTACTTTCCCCCTATAAACAGAGATTTTTAAAAGAATGTTAAATGGAAGATGTATGTCTTTATATACGGATACAGTTTTAAATTTATATTAGTGGGAATAAAAGAAATACAGTCTACATTTTACATAAATCTGTGTATGCAATGTGTTCAAATTATGTAAATATGAAATATCCTCACTATCTAATCTCTCTCCCTCTCTCTTTGAATGATTGGAGCATTAAAAATGATTGATTATCTCTTGATTGTACAACAATGCAGTTATCAGTTTTCCATTAAATTTGTCAGTGTAGTTTTTAACCTTTCCAACACATGTGCATTTCTTTTACATTAATAAAATAATATATATTAAAATCATGATATAAATGCTTATTCTATATCTCATGAGTTAAAAATGAATAATTTTTCTAAAAGTACAGTGCCACAAGAAGCATATATTTGCACAGAAAATCATGACAAATTAATTACAATATTTACATTTCATATTATATTTAATGTATAATGACAATCTTCTTACTTTCAAACATTGCCATTGTTGAGTGACGTTAGCATCATGGCAGATTGAAATTGCCCAGGACTCTCTCTCCTCCAACATACAACAAAAAGGGGCATCCATGCTGCAACAGAGGACATCGTAACGGAACACAAAAATGTTGGAAAGACACACAACCATATGATGGAGGGAGGAGAGGCTGGAGCCCAACTTACAGGAGCTGAAACAGGGTAAGAGAGAACTTTGTTCTCTCCCCTAAAGACTGCTATCCAGGACGGTGGGACGCACCATGAGGGAAGGAATGAGGTTGGGAACATTCATTTGCAAGATCATCAAGGACTCCCTAGGTCCTTGTAGCCTAAAGGGAAGCCTTCTAATGGGGCAAAAGCTTTGGGGGGGTCAGTGATCTCATCAAGCCAACCCCCCCGGAGACCAGATAGTGAGAGTAGAGCAAGGAAACCCTGAGAGCATGCAGGAGATAGCACCTCTCCCTCTACCCTCCCTGTGCCAGCTCCATTGCCTGGGATCTCAGCTAAGGCAGAGGGCTCAGAATATGCAGCTCTCAACCCACACCCTGTGGCAGTAGGTGGTAACTGAAGCCAAATAATATCGGAAGGCATAAGACTCGACCCACCTCTAGCAATATCAGACACTATATCAAATCTCCAGACAAGAGAGAAAATGACAAGCACCCAGAATTCAGTCCTGAGGACAGAGAAATATGTAATCTAACTGACAATGAATTAAAAATAGCTATCACCAAAAAACTCAATGAGGTAAAAGAGAATGTAGAGAAACAATTCAATGAGTTCAGGAGCTACTTCACAAAAGAGATTGAAACTGTAAAGAAGAATCAATTAGAAATATTAGAGATGAAAGACACAATGGAAGAGATAAAACAAAGTATGGATTTCCTGAATGATTGAGTGGACATCATAGAGGAGTGTATCAGCATAATTGAAGATAAACATATTGAAATGCTCCAGACAGAGGAAAAGAGAAAAGTAAGACTAAAAGGAAAGGAAGAAAGTCTCTGAGAAATATCCAACACAATGAGGAAATGTAACATAAGAATTATAGGTATTCAAGAAGGAGAAGAGAAGGAGAATGGAGCAGAAAATGTGTTCATAGAAATAATAGCAGAGAACTTCCCAAACCTAGGGAAAGAGAAGGAAATCTGTGTAGAAGAGGCTTCCAGATCTCCTAGGTTTGTCAATGCAAAAAAAGACCCACTGCAAGGCATATAGCAGTGAGACTGGAAAAAATGAATGACAAAGAAAGAATATTAAGGCCAGCAAGGCAAAAGAAAATAACTTACAAAGGAACCCCTTTCAGGCTTTCAGTGGATTTTTCTGCAGAAACTTTACAAGTTAGGAGAGAATGGAATGACATATTCAAATCTTTAAAAGACAAAATTCTTCAGCCAAGAATACTTTATCCAGCAAAAATATCATTCAGATATGAGGGAGAAATGAAAACATTGCCAGACAAACAAAAGCTAAGGGACTTCATAGCCACGAGACCCCTCCCCAAACACAAGAAATCCTCAAGAAGTCCCTCATACCTAAGGAAAAAACAAGGGAGAGAAGAGTCACAAAACAGAGTAAGGAGATAAATAGGTAGACAGAATAAGACTAAGACAGCAAATACTCAAGTATGGAATTAAGCTAAAGGGAAGGAAAACATCACAAACAAATATAATCCTGTCATTTTAACCACAAACTTCAACACAAGATGGAATAAGATATGAGAAAAACAAATTAGGAAAGGGATGAGGAAAGGGACTGAATTGGTTTAGACTAAGGAAATGAGGCCATCAGAAAATGGACTGTCTTATACGCAAGATTCTGAACACACACCTAAGCATAACCACTAAACAAAAAAGCAGAACAGAGACACAAATAATAAATAAGGAGTAAACAAAGAAACATGTCATAAAAAACTACATGATTCAATGGAGAGACCAAAACACACAGGATGAGAAACAAAGGAAATGCAGGAAAACTGGAAAACAAGTAATAAAACGACAGCATGAAGTCTTCATACATCAATAATCACCCTAAACATGAATGGATTGAATTCTCCAATTAAAAGACACAGACTGGCGAGATAGATTAAAGAACAAGATTCGACAACATACTGCCTCCAGGAAACACATCTCACTTCCAATGACAAACACAGGCTCAGAGTGAAGGGATGGAAGATGATAATCTAAGCAAATGACAAACAAAAGAAAGCAGGTGTTGCAATACTTATATCAGACAAAGTAGACTCCAAGATGAGAGAAGTAAAGATAAACAAAAAGGGGCAGTATATAGTGATCAAAGGGACACTCCATCAAGAAGAAATAACACTTATAAATATCTATGCACCCAACACAGGAGCAACAAATTCATAAAGCAACTATGAATAAACATAAAAGAAGATATTAATAATAACACAATAATAGTAGGGGACCTCAACACTCCACTCACATCAATGGATAGATTATCCAGACAGAAAATCAACAAGGAAACAGAGAAATTAAATGAAAAGCTAAACCAGTTGGACTTAATAGACGTATATAGAACGCTCCATCAAAAAAACAGCAGAATACACATTCTTCTCAAGTACATGCAGAACATTCTCAAGGATAGACCATATGTTGGGAAACAAGGCAAGCCTCAATAAATTTAAGAAAATTGAAATAATAACAAGCATCTTTTCCACTCACAATGCTATAAAGCTAGAAATTAATTACAAGAAAAAAACTGAGAAAGGTACAAATATGTGGAAACTAAACAACATGCTATTGAAGCAGCAATGGATAGTTGAAGAAATTAAAGGGGAAATCAAAAAATATCTGGAGACAAATGAAAATGATAACATACCATACCAACTCATATGGGATGCAGCACAAACTATATTAAGAGGGAAACTCATCTCAATACAGGCACACCTTAACAAACAAGAAAAATCCCAAATAAGCAATCTCAAATTACACCTAACTGAATTAGAAAAAGAAGAACAAACAAAGCTCAAAGCCAGCAGGAGAGAAATAATAAAAATCAGAGCAGAAATAAACGCTATTGAACCAAAAAAGGCAGTAGAAAGAAACAAAGAGCTGGTTCTTTGAGAAGATAAATAAAATTGACAAACTCCTAGCCAGTCTTACAAAGGAAAAAAGAGAGAAAGCTCAGATAAACAAAATTAGAAATGAAAAAGGAGAAATAACAACAGAGTCCACAGAAATACAATGGATTATAAGATAATACTACAAAAAACCATATGCCAACAAAATGGATAATCTAGAGGAAATGGCTAAATTCTTAGACTCTTACAACCTCCCAAAGATGAATCAAGAATAACAGACAAACTGAATAGACCAATCACAGGGAAAGAGATTTAAACAGTAATCAAAAGCATCCCAAAGAATAAAACCCCAGGACCAGATGGCTTCCCTGGGGAATTCTACCAAACTTTCAGAGAAGATTTAATACCTATCATTCTCAAGCTATTCCAAAAAATTAAGGAAGATAGAATACTTCCTAACACATTCTATGAGGCCAACATCGTTCTGATATGAAAGCATGACAAGGACAACCCCAAAAAGGAAAACTACAGGCCAATATCATTGATGATGAATATAGATGCAAAATCCTCAATAAAATTTTGGTAAGTCAAATTCAGCAATAGATCAAAAGGATCATACATCATGATCAAGTGGGATTTATACTAGGGAGACAGGGATGATTCAACATTCATGAATCAATCAAGATGATACACCACATCAACAAATTTAGGAATAACAACCACATGATCATCTCAATAGATTCAGAGATAACATTTGACAATATCCAACAGCCATTTATGACAAAAACTCTTAACAAAATGGGGATAGAAGGAAATTACCTCAACATAATAAAGGCCATATATCACAAACCCACAGGCAACATCACACTCAATGGGCAAAAACTGAACGTCATCCCTCTGAGAACAGGAACATGTCAAGGATGCCCACTATCACCACTATTATTCAACATAGCACTGGAGGTTTTGGCCAGAGCAATTAGGCAAGAGAAAGCAATAAAAGGAATCCAAATAGGGAGTGAAGAAGTGAAACTCTTGATGTTTGCAGATGACATGATCTTATATATAAAAAACCCCAAAGAATCCATCGCAAAACTAATAGAAATGATTAACAACTACAGTAAAGTTGCAGGCTACAAAATCAACTTACAAAAATCAGTTTCATTTCTATACTCCAATAACAAATTTACAGAAAGAGCATTCAAGAATACAATTCCATTTACAATCGCAACTAAAGGAATAAAGTACATAGGAATAAATTTAACCAAGGAGGTGAAGGACTTATACAATGAAAACTATAAGACATTACTGAAAGAAATGGATAATAACATAAAGGGGTGGAAAGAGATTCCATGCACATGGATTGGAAGAATAAACATAGTTAAAACGTCCAAACTATCCAAAGCAATCTAAAGATTCAATGCAATCTCAATCAGAATCCCAATGACATTCTTCATGGAGATAGAACAAAGAATCCTAAAATTCATATGAAGCAACCAAAGACCCCCAATTGCTAAGGCAATCCAGAGAAAAAAAGAACAAAGCTGGAGTTATCACAATCCCTGACTTCAAAATGTACTACAAAGCCAACGTGATCAAAACGGCATGGTACTGGTACAAAAACAGGTACACAGATCAATAGAACAGAACTGAAAGCCCAGAAATAAAACCGCACATCTATGGACAGCTAATCTTTAACAAAGGTGCCAAGAACATACAATGGATAAAAGATAGTCTCTTCAATGAATGGTGTTGGGAAAAACTGGACAGCCACATGCAAAAGAATGAAAGTAGAACATTACCTCATGCTGTAAACAAAAATAAACTCGAAATGGATCAAAGACTTGAAGATTAGTCCTGAAACCATAAAACTCCTGGAAGATAATATAGGTAGTACACTCTGACATCGAACTAAAAAGGATCTTTTCAAATATCATGTCTTCTCAGACATGGGAAATGAAAGAAAAACTAACAAGTAGGACTTCATCAGACTAAAGAGCTTCTGCAAGGCAAAAGAAACTAGAATCAAAACAAAGAGACAACTCACCAATTGGGAGAAAATATTTGCAAATCATATATCTGACACGGGTTTAATCTCCATAATATATAAGGAACTCACACAATTGAACAATAGAAAACAAACAGCCTGATCAAAAAATGAGCAGAGGATATGAACATACATTTTTCCAAAGAAGATATACAGATGGCCAATAAACACATGAAAAGATGTTCAACCTCACTAATCATCAGGGAAATGCAAACTGAAACTACACTAAGATACCACCTTACGCCTGTTAAAATGGCTATAATCGCTAAGACTAAAAGTAACAAATGTTGGAGAGGGTGTGGAGAAAACGGAACCGTCATACACTGCTGGCGGAAAGGCAAACTGGTGCAGCGACTATGGAAAACAGTATGGAGATTCCTCAAAAAACTAAAAATAGAACTACCATATGACCCAGCTATCCCACTACTGGGTATCTGCCTGAAAAATTTGAAATCAATAATCCAAAGTAACGTATGCACCCCTATGTTCCTCGCAGCACTATTCACAATGGCCAAGACATGGAAACAATCCAAGTGCCCATTGACTGATGATTGCATAAAGAAGATGTGGGATATATATACAATGGAATACTACTCAGCCAGAAAAAAAGACAAATTCATCCCATTTGCGACAACATGGAAGGACCTGGAGGGAATTATGCTAAGAGAAATAAGCCAGGCTGAGAAAGACAAACACCAGATGATTTCACTCATATGCAGAATATAAACAAACACAAGGACAAAGAAAACTGTTCAGTGATTACCAAGGGAAGGATGTGGGCGGGGGCACAGGGAGTGAAGGGGAGCATTTACATGGTGACAGTCAAGAAATAATGTACAAGTGAAATCTCACATTGATGTAAATTATTATGAACCCAATAAAATAATGCCATTGTTCAAATTTGCAGAAATATTGAGGCACCATCCATAAAACCTTTGAGGAATTAACTTAAAATAAACCTACTCTTGCAAAATGGTTCTACTGTCTTCAAATCCAAGTCCAAACAGTCCAAGAATCTCTCATATTTTTAAATGGTTTATTGTCCTACTTACATTTTCATTGCAAATTAGCATAACTTCTGCATCTGCTTTTATTGTAAGAAAAGTCCAAATTAATGGGGATAATATTGTTGATAATAGTATTAATAATAATAAAACAATTTTAATAACTCATTAATTGAGAAAAGTACTAGAAGTGCTCTTTTAATCTTTATTTTACAAATAAGGAATTTGATAGTCTAGATTTTGTGTATATCAAATTCTTTTTGGAAGTCTCTTCTTTTTTTCCTAAATTAGTGTATATCAATGAAAGGCTTCAGTTCATCTCTTCAGTATGGAATATAATCAACATTTTTCTGATCATAGGCTTAAAAGTGTACTTAGAGGAATTTATTTGAGACAAAGCAACAGAGCCCTAGAATACTTGCTTAGCTGTGTTTTCTTTTGATTTCATTTTGACCTAATTACAAAACATGCTCAAAGGTCTATAATTATACAATGGCCTTGAACCCATTTCAGTTGATAAATTGTTCATGTATATTTTGTTGTTCATACATCTAACAGATATTAATTTCAAAATAATATTTGAGCAAAATGCGTCATAACTTCTAAAACTGAGTGTACTGAAATCTCAGCAATATATTTCATGAATTAAAAACAACTTAAAATACTTTCTGTTCTAAAAGATGCTGAAATTCTTTTGATTTATTCATTACTATTAATCCTAGATTATGAATTTAATTCTGCAATATCTATACCACAGTCTGTCCAATGAAGATTTGGATGACACTTAGAGACAGATCCACAAAGTTCAATGACCCTGAATAGCACAGCTGGAATATTTGAGGAGCAGCAAGGAGGTCCACGTGGCCAGAACAGAGTAAGCAGAGAGGAGGGTGGTAACAGAAGAGGCTAGATACGTATGAATGGGAAGTGATTGTGCAGAGCAGTGATGTCCAGTAGAAATAGAAGTTGACCGTATGCATCATTCTAAAATTTCTAGCCGCCACATTAAATAAGCAAAAAAAAAAAAAAAAGATGAAACTGTTTATTTATTTTTCCTGAGGAGGATTTGCCCTGTGCTAACATTCATGTCAATCTCCCCTACTTTTTAGTATGTGTGCAGCCAGCACAGCATGGCTGCTAACAGAGCAGTGTAGGTCTGCGGTCAGGGACTGAACACGGGCTGCCAAAGTGGAGCACAATGAGCCACTGGGGCTGGCCCCAATGAAATTAATTTTAACAATACATCTTACTAAGCATGCTGTTGCAAAAATAAAGTCATTTGAACATGTAATCAATTCAAAAAATTATTAATGGGATACTTTGGGGGTTTTTTTACTAATTTTTCAACATCTTGCAATTTGGACTGTGTTGTACAGCGTAAGCCTGGATTCTTGATGTTTATTGTGAGTGAAATGCAAAACCTATGAAGACTTCAAGGCAGAGATGTGACACTTTCTCTCTCTCTGTCTCTCTTCTCACTAGAGTGGTAAAAATGAAGCCATGGGTCAAGAAATAAGTGAATATTTAAATTATGTAGACATCAAGCATAAAATTATCTTCTAAGAATTTCATATAAAGTGAAGATTTAGCACTATTAAACAAGTTCATTCAATAGGAGGAAATCATACACTTACAAAAGATTGCTTAGAGAATTTTTACATCAATATTCAAAAGTTAAATTTAATCATTATTTTCAAAATTGTTTACTAAGTTGAGTAATTTGTCATATTAATAGTATAAATAAAAGTGGGAATATCAAAGGCAATATAACATTTTCTTTGTAATAAGAGCATTTAAAAATGACTTCATTAATCGGGCCACTTACAAAATATTAAACAAGTAGAAGAAATATTGCTGAATCATTTGGATATATGAAAGCTATATATTCTTTTTTAAAGTCTTTATTGAAATATGATTGATATACTAGGAACTGCACATATTTAATGTGTATAATTTGTTAAGTTTGGACATATGCAAACATCCATGATACTATCATCAAAATCAAGGTAATAGAGATATTCGATACCTCTCACTTTACTGGGGTCATTTTTGTTTTCTGTTTGTTTCTTTTGTGGTGAGAATACTAACATGAGATCTACTCAACCAATTTAAGGGTACAATCCAGTATTGTTCACTATGGGCACTGTGTTGTACAGCAGATTTCTAGAACTTATTCATCTAGCATAACAGAAACTTGATACTCATTGAAAAACAACTCCCCATTTCTCCTACTCCCCAGCTTCTGGCAAACACTATTGTATTCTCTGTTTCTATGAGTTTGACTATTTTAGACACCTCATATAGGAGGAATCATGCAGTATTTGTCCTTCTGTGACTGGCTTATTTCATTTAGCATAATGTCCTCCAGGTTGCAAATGTTGTTTGTTGTTGCAAATGGCATAATTTCCTTATGTTTTTAAGGCTGAGTAACACTCCATTAAGTGAATATACCACATTTTTTTTATGTATTCATTCGTTGGTGGACTATTGGGTTATTTCCATATTTTGTCTATTTTGAGTAATACTGCAATGAACATGGGAATGCAGATATCTCTTTGAGACCCTGATTTCAATTCTTTCAGAAATATATACCCAGAACTGGGACAGCTAGATCATAGGGTAGTTCTATTTTTAATTTTGGGGGAAACATCCATACTGTTTTCCCTAACTGCTGCAAAATATTTCATTACTTCCAATAGTGTACAAGTATTCCCATTTCTCCTCATCCTTATCAATACTTGTTACCTTCTGTTTTTTAGATAATAGCCATCTCAAGGCGTGAGATGGTATTTGACGGTTGTTTGTTTTGCATTTAGCTGATAATAAATGATGCTGAGCATCTTTTCATAGACAGGCTGGCCATTTGTATGTTTCCTTGGAAAAATGTCTGTTCAAGTCCTTTGCTCATTTTTAATTAGTTTACTTGGATATTTTTGCTGTTGAGTTATAAGAGTTCCTTATATATATTGGAAATTAACACGTTATCAGATATATGGTTTGTAAATATTTTCTCCAATTCTCTAGGTTCTTTTCATTCTGTTGATTATTTCTTTTGCTGTTTCATTTGATTTTAGAGTTTAGTCTGATGAAGTTCCACCTGTCTATTTTTGCTTTTGGTGTCATATCCATAAAATTGTTGCCAAGACCAATGTCAAGAGGCTTTTCTTCTATGTTTTATTCTGAGTTTTACAGTTTCAGAGCAATTAGACCACCAGAAAAGGTAAATGGAATACAAATCAAAAAAGAGGAAATAAAATTCTCTCTGTTTGCAGATTACATGATCCTATACGTACAAAACCCTAAAGATTTCACAAAGAAACTGTAAGAACTAGTAAGTAAATTTGGTAAAGCTGCAGAATACAAAATCAACATACAAAAACAAATTGCATTCCTATAAGTAAGAATAAATCATCTGAAAAGGAAATTAAGAAAACAATCTCATTTTCAATAGGATCAAAAAGAATAAAATACTTAGGAATAAACTTAGTCAAGGAAATGAAAGACTTGTACACTGAAAACTACAAAACATTGTTGAAAGAAATTAAAGAAGATGCAACTCAAGGGAAAGACATTCTGTCTTCATAGATTGGAATAATTAACATTGTTAAAGTATCTATACTACCCAAAGCGATCTACAAATTCAATGCTGTCATGATCAAATTTCCAATGAAATCTTTTACATAAATAGGAATAACAATCCTAAAATTCATATGGCACCACAAAAGACCCCAAATAGCTAAAGCAATCTCGAAAAAGAATAAAGCTAGGAGCACCATACTTCTTGATTTCAAAATATATCACAAAGCTTCAGTAATTAAATAGTACAGTACTAATGACAGACATATGGAGCAATGGAACTGAATTGATAGCCCAGAAACAAACCAAACACACATGGCCAGCAGATCTTTCACAAGGGAGTCAAGAACACACAATAGGAAAATGACAGTCTCTGTAACAAATGGTGTTGGGGAAACTGGATATCCACATACAAAAAAATGAGATTAGACCCCTACCTCACACCATACACAAAAAATCAACTCAAAATAGATTAAATACTTAAACAGATCTGAATTTGCAAAAGTCCTAGAGAAAACATAGGGGAAATGCTTCTTAATATCTGCTCTTTTAAGTTAAAAAGTAAAAATCAAAAGTTTGAGGGAGAATTTTGCAGATGTGTTTACTTTGCAGTTAGCAGATAACAAGGTATAAGAAGCTAGGTTCCAGAACCAGCTGAACCTGGAAATCAATACCCATTTAAATACTGCCCCTTTCACTTACCCCTTATGTACCTAGTAATTAACTCCCAGGAGATGGAGATTAAACGATCTAAGGATCTGGTATAAAGCCATGCTTGATAAAGTTTAGTCACCATTATAATAACTTTTGAGATGGGGACATTTTTCTTATCTTGAAAACAACTGGGAAAGAAAAGCTTGAGCAACAAGATATGAGGAAAATTCATGTAACAAACAAACACCCTGGGTAACAAACAAAGTAAGACCTTAGGAAATCTAATAAGAAGCCTCTTTTTATAAATGCATGATAGATAATAACAGGGTGGGGAGAAAAAGTCCTATGTACACTCATTGAATGACTTTTCTGAAAAGATAGCATTTATGTGATATCTGAAATAAGAAGAGGTTTAAGTTATGTGAAGATTTCTGAGAGTAACTTTTCAATTAAAGAGACTAGTATGTGTGACAGCACAGTTAGGAAAAGTTTGACAGTTTTCAAGGCTCATGACTCACAGTAGCTCTATAAATAGGAATTATGGTCCCAAATGTACGATAAGATAAAGATTCAGTTTCTAAAAGAATTCATTGAAATACTATATTTTTCTAATTTGTAAACGTCTGGTTTTTATTCTATTCATTTATGTATCAATAAACGTTAAACAATGTTATAAAGTCAATATATATTTTTATTTTTTGTAGTTTCATGGAAATTAGACTATACAATAATTGATTATATTTGTAGCTAAAAGATAAATATTATTATTTGTATTTTTTATCTTTTGATAGAGGATTTTAGAACTTTCACAGTGAAAAATAGTAAGAGCTTATATAACCATACATAAAATATAATATAAAATAAATATTATAAATATTGCATAAATATTTAAATGTAGCTAAATAACGTATATATTAGTATATAAAGGAATACAAAATTGAATGTGAAACTAACCTAACATTTTTTAATTTCTTGAAAAATATGTTAATTCTAATCAACAATTGTCAACCAAAATATACAAGGTGCCTTTTAAAAATTAATCTTTATTCTTCTACTTTTCAAATTCAAAGGTACATACAAGAATCTCAAGATAGGTACTCAAAGAAGGCAGTTGACCAGTGAATGCGTAAAGGTTAGTATGCAGCAAGTCAAGGGGGAGGCAAGGAGAAATAACGTGTCATTATCTGCAGATAACCCACCTAGAACAGCCGAGGAAAGCAATATGCTTTTAGAACTATGGGGGCTGTAAAGTGTAAAGATATAAGACAAATATAAAATGTATTTTCCTCTGCATTGTGAAATAAAATATAGTTTTAAAGAGAATAAGAAAAAATTCCCCTTAAAATTACAATAGATTGGGAAATCTATTCATCTCTAAAATGCGTTTGAATCTCAAAACACTAAAGATTTTAATTGCCAGTTTTACACCTCATCATTTTGTTCCTTAACAAAAACAAGATTTAAATTTCAAAACTTGAAATTTAAAACCTTAAATTTTGAAATAAAATTTAATATATATTTAATAATTATGTGTTTAATAATTTAATGAATATATGTATTTAATAATAATATATATTTAAGCAGACAAGTTTATGCTATACTTTGTAAGTTTTATGTATGTATTTGCTTCACTTGACAGTACACATTTAAACTTCATCCAAATTATTGCATGAAGCTGCAGTTTGCTTATTTTCTTTGATCTTTCCAATAAATGATCCTGGAACAATTGGCTATATGAATAAAAATATTAGACCTGTATTTTAAGCCACATATAAACACCAGTCCTGGGATAATGTAAAGTTAATTATGAAAATACAAACAGTAAAGATGTAAAGAATACTACTGAAGAATATTTTCTTGACCTTAGGATAGGTAAAGATTTCTTAACAAGACATGAAAAATAGTAAACATAAAGAAAAAATAAAATTTATTAGGCATTAAAATAAGCAAATCTGTTCTCAAAAGACAACTTCCCAACACAAACCACAGATCAAGAGATGATATTTGCTACATATACAACCAAAAAGGCTTGCATCCAAAATAAAGAACTCCTACTAATCAATCACAAAATGACAGCCTCAGGGAAACACAGGCAAATATTCAACCATGTACTTCACAAAAGAAGAAATCCAAATGTAATGAACAGGTGCTCAGTTTTCTGAGAAACCAGAGGGATGAAGTCCTCCAAAGAGGTATTTCTGCACACTCACCAGATTGGCAAAATTTAAAAGTCTGACAACTGAAATTTCACAAGGTTGTAAACTATCATAATCTCATTAAAAAGTTAAAAAGAAATTTGAAAGTCTGACTAAAAAGGAGGCACATTTGAGGATGTGTAATATAAGATTTCTCATACATTGCTGATGGTGTGAAAATCATACATCTTCAGAAAGTAATTTTAAATAAAATTGAAGATATTCATAACTATAACCAAGCTATTTTGCTTATAGGTATATACTTTAGAGAAATTTGTGTACAGAATCATCAGGGTATAATCTTCACAGCAGTATGAGGTATAAAGGCCCCAAACTGGTAACTATTCAAATGTTCATCAAAACTAAAAATGGATAAACAGATTTTGCTATATTCAGACAGTAGAATCCTACATTGTAAATAGGTTAATGTTACTAATAATTGATAATACTTACTGAGTGCTTTATCAGTGTAAGGTATCATTCTAAAGACTTACATTTCTTAACTCATTTGAATCTCATAGCCAGTATCAAAGGTAAGCACTATTATTCCCGTTTGATATATAATCAAAATCAAGGTAGACAATGCTTAAGCAACTTTCCTAATGTTACCAAATGAACAAATACTATAAAAATGCAGGAAGCCTAACTTCGGTGCCCTTGCTTTTAATTGCTATACCTTCCTGCCTAATTGCTTCCACATGTGGAATGAGACTGTGATTCTCAGATTCTAATTAGGCGAGTGCCAATCAACGTAACTTTCCTGGATCAGAATTTGATTTTGTCTATTAAATAATTCTATATTTCAATAATTCACGTAGCAAAGCCTTCTATAATAGATTGTGGGATAAACGGACATGTATATATTAGATGGAGGAGAAAAATTTGATTAGTAACAGGTGATTATCTCCAATTCCAACAGTTTATCATTAATAATAAAAATAAATAAATATCAATCTGAAGGTTTCTGACCTTAACTTTTTTGATATTTTATCAGATATTTCAATGAGATATGAATAACATTCCCATCAAATTTAGGTTTTACAAACTCAGAGAGGTTGCAAAACTTCTAGAAGACAAAAATCCAAATTCAAAAATATTTTGACAGGATAGATAGATATGTTGAATCTAATGAGAAGAAAATTAACTAGAATTAATGTCTAGTCTTTACAACTATCTCATCCCTACTCCCACCCCACCCCACTGTCCCCAAAAAGGGGAAAAAATGTGTATGTCAAGTGGAATTGATGAATTTTTTTGAGAAATAATATTAGAAGTTTTTGCTGACAGCATGGTCAAATGAGTCAATAAATTAATATATCACAATCCATCTTTAACGTTCTTTTGCACATATTTTTACCTGTTCTCATCTAGTCCTATGGCTTCAACTTTTATCTGTACATTAACTTCGACATATATATAGAATGAAATTGTATTTGATTTCCAGACCTCCACATACAAATGTCTAAGGAATAATTACAGTGGGATTTATTTCAGGCATTTCAAATATAAAGTACCTCTCCAAATAGTGTCCCTCTACATCTGTCCCTTTTCAATTTCCATCCTGGTTACAGCATCAGCTTATTGTACATGCTGCAAACTCAATCACCTTTATATTCCCAATTACCCTTCCCTGGCATTCCATCCATCACTAATGCTAGACAGCCTCTTTTAAACCCACCCTTTCTCTTCATCTCACCTTAATTTAAACTCTCAGGGACTCCTAGTGTCCCTGCCTTCATCATCCCTCATGCTCAACCTAGTCTACCCTTTAAGCATCATAGGAGTGAACTTCAGTTCCCTGCTAAAAATATTTTCACCTCCTGGTCTATTCTCCCCTCCTTCAACTAGCCCCAAATTAACTTCAGTTGTCATTCCCCCAGAGATTGCCTCAGATGCAAAGAGACAACTCACAAAGTCACATCCTTCCTAGGATATCCTAAATTTATTAGATAAAAAGGCCATTTCAGCCAATTTTGTGACAATTCCAATGGGTCATTTTATCCCTAGAGATCCTCATATAGTTGGCCAAGATGTCAATAGAACCTACGTCACATCTTATCTTCTCCTCTTGCCCATTCTTGCCGACTTTCCCTCCCTTGTACAGGTGTTGATCCCAAGGGTCCTCTCTAATATGTGTCTTGCACACTATAACTGTGTTTCAGTCTGATTCAAGGGAACCCAACCAGTGGCAGTATATGCTTGACATAGCGGATGTGGCAATTCCAAAATTCTCTGCAATGGTTATTCCAACCTGGTGTGTGTCTGCTATTGTTAATGTCTCATATAAAGAAGAATATTAATAAATAAGAATGCATTTACCACAAAAATTATCATGTTGTTAAGCCAAGACATGAATCCTAGAGAAAAGGAAGCCAAGATAGTGGTCCTCAATATTGGAAAGATTATTATATGGACAAAGGTAACAGCCAGGGTGTAGCCAGGAGATAGAAACCTTATCAATTATGTTAATAGAAAAAATTTCACTCACATAATTATCAATAATGTATAAAAAATTGTTAACTAGGGGGCTGGCCCGGTGGCACAGCGGTTAAGTGCGCACATTCCGCTTAGGCGCCCGGGGTTCGCTGGTTCGGATTCGGGGTGCAGACATGGCACCACTTGGCAAGCCATGCTGTGGTAGGCGTCCCACATATAAAGTAGGGGGAGATGGGCACGGATGTTAGCTCAGGGCCAGTCTTCCTCAGCAAAAAGAGGAGGATTGGCAGCAGATGTTAGCTCAGGGCTAATCTTCCTCAAAAAAAAAAAAATTAACTAGTTGACTGAGAGGGCAAAAAGAGAACATTAAGGTAACATGGTAGGAGCAAAGTGGAAAACAGCTACAACTCCTAGAGTAATGTTGAACTTGGTGAAACTTGGCAGCCCAGATGAGGGGTGTCAAGGAGCTAACTCTCTGACTCCTAAGAAGGGTGCAGCTCACTGATGCTGTGGCTCTGAGCAGGAGGTGAGGCTGGTGGGGCTGAGGAGGCAGCACCAGTGACTAGCCAGCTGGTGCCAGTGTCTCTTCAGGAGTAAAAAGACTGGATCTGACAGTGTTGGATAAATTATACAACAGATTCAGCTGCTTCTCCAGGAACTTCTGCTGCCCCAGTGGAAGAGCATTGGTCGGTGACACTGACGAGAAGAAAAAGCCAGCAGCAGTAAACAGCTGGAAGCAATTTCTTTTTCTCTTTCAGTTTGCACACTCCCCTTATCAAACTCTATGGACAGATTCTACTCCAATTGGCAATGCAGAAGTCTGGCATCACAGAGCCAAATTTAGAAGGGTGACTTCAAAGCTGGGAGAACAGCTTAATAATTGGCTGACCCTGTGGACTACGACAAGATGCTCCAGAAATACAGTCTAAGAAAACTTTGTTTTGAGGGAAGATTTTCCTCACATTTCTATGTGGAAAAAGTTGATTTACATTTCCATTTCTCACCTTTCAACTACCCTTCTCTTAGGGAAGAGCTGTCGCTTCTCTGGTAGGTGAATTTAGGAGAAGGAATGGAGCAGGGTTGAACAAACCACTCCTGGTGCCTCATGGTAAATGTGCCCTATGGATGAATTCTCCACTAGCTCATGAGGGAAACTCACCAGGACAGGCAATGCAGTGGGGACACTCTGTGTAGCTCTCCTGTGACTAGGTGAATGAGTTTAATTCAGTGGGAGAATTATTAGAACCTCTGTGTGACCTCATTGAATTCAAGCTACATCCTTCAATCTAGCTTTATCTTCAAGATAGATAATATTTTGAGTTTGTCCAACTCATATCTTGTATCCCAATTGGCTCAGAGCTCAGATGGGAAGAGAAAGGAAAATGATGTTATTCACTGCCCTTTTAGACGTCCACACTTATTAATAGATAGACGTTTCCAAAGACTGAATCAGACATGAATGCAAAGAACTCCCTTTTCTTTGAGGTGCTCCTGTGAGTATTCCTGAACGAGACTTTGATTTGCAGAATTTCTATTTTTCCTCTGGAAAATTTCTATACCTCAAACCAAGTTAAAGTATATTATACTCACAGTTCTCATAAAGAATTAAGATATCACACTGAAATCACATACATTCCTCAGGAAGCGAAAATCTGGAATATTTGATCATTACTTATACCTATAGGCAAATGCCCACCTTCCTGAAAAGTGCCTGACTAAATAAACTAGGAAGAAAAACATGCAGATATATATTGAAATTGTTTTTCTTCTCTGCTAAAAAAATATCTCCAGAGTTAAAACAACCTCTCAAAATGCACCCATAATGTTCTTGTAATTAATTGGTGTTCGCAGATTTCAAAACACATTACTTTTTAACTGAGTATACAAACTAAGAGCAGCCAAGGTAGTATTTTATAAAAGGGAAGTAGATGTCAATTATGTGCACTTTAGTGAGGAATTGTTTGCTGTATTACTTTGGGTTTGACTTTCTCTTTGTCATTAATATTATTGAGATCAACAGGATTAAATCTCTCTATGCTTCTCTCAATACTTACCCCAATGAAATGCAAAGATTTTTTAATCTCGGACATGTATCACTGAATTGCACCACATTCATTTCCACCACAAAAGTGCAACAATCAAAGTGATCTGAGATCAGTGAAAGTGAAAATATGAGATAATTAAGCCTGGCCTCTGAACCATAGGAATACTAGCTTTCTCATTTCAGTGAATTATGTCAGGTAGAGAAAAGAGAAACATAACATGATCTATTTAAGAATACCAAAATAAAATGAATTTTAATGCAATTGAATTTATATAGCCCTGCTATGCTTTCCCTTCTTCTGTTTTTATGCACAAATCTATTATTTTCATTTCAGTGGCAGATATGAGTCCAAGTAGTAAATTGAACGTCTTTCTTTTATTAGAGAATCTTTGTTATTAGAAGTAAAATTGAGCTGATTCTCATTCAAATCTACCATGTCTATGAAACAAGGTTTAGTCATGCATTAAATGAAGGTTTCAAATAACATTATGCTGGGAATTTGTTACATGTTAGACACCAATAGTTTTCTTTCAATATGTTTATTGGTATAACAGTTATGCAATAATAAAATACAATAAAATTTTATAATGCTTCATTCGCACCAATAGCTCCCATAGCAGAGTAGTTCTCCAAGTAGTGAGTATAAAATTAATAAAGAGAATGAATCTGTGGAAGTGGCATATAAAAGACATGAAGGGCTGGAAATATTAAGCAATAAGGTGTGTCAGATCTTATTCCTTTGGCAAAATTATAGTACTAGTGTATTAAATGTAGCTTTGAGAAAATGAATTTTCAATGATTTGGAAACAGCTATGAGCATGGCGACAAAGAGGAAAGAGAAAAGATGATGAACAGTGCAAACAAAAGATTTGAGTTGCTCGTTCAGATAGAACAAATAGAAGTGGTTTAAATAGTAGATTTGAAAGCTTCTCTGCCCAAACGTAAACCTCTGACGGGTGTACACTAAGATGAATTCCTTTGAGCTTGAAGGCTTCAGGGAATTTCCATGATCTCAAAAAGGGACTAAACTATAATTGATAACACAATTAGAAGAATCAATTAACAAGGACTTGAAAGCAAAGTCACTCTAGAGTGGCACCTATAGGAAATGCCTGAAAGGATAACTGGCGGAAGGATCAACAAAAGGAGAAGAGGATGAAAATGGAGAGAGAAGTTAGACAAAAATCAACATCATGGCTACACCTGGATCTGGCTGTCTACAGCACTATCAGCGATAGCTATAACTACCAAATGACACAATAGCATTTTGAAAAGCTCAAGGTATATTCTCTTCTTAAGTGGTTTTATCAGTGTATTGTAACTGATTTTTTATGCAATTAACTGGCCTTATGATTGTGTTGGGACCATGTAGCCCCTGGTCTGGTCTGAGAAAATCCTGTAAATCTAGACCAAGTTATTTGCAAATATACTATTTTCAAATTTCTTTAGAGGGAATCAGGTGTTTCCAAAACTTGAGCTTTTCAGTTGTTGACAAGAAGTCTCAAATTCAATAATACTGCAGGAAGGATGTTGTATTTGCTTAATTCCAGGAACATCTGAATTCTCACACATAGACTTGTTGTTTCTCCTTTTCAACGTGTTTGTCTGATGTAGAGGTTACGGCAGTTCAGTTGAAAAGAATGAAAGAACAGTTACCATAAAACAGCCCAGTGCTCCCCAGAGTCAGCACAAAAAAGGAGAGAAAAACAATTTGCTAAACTGATCATAGAATGATTTACCAGTCAATTAAAGAACACTTTACTGCAATGCAAGGGGATTTCAAACACAGATGAATTACATCAAGAATGCCTTCTTTATTTGCATTGCAAAAAACAGGCAGATCACAGTTTTGCATAAAGAGCTTCATAATTTTGTAATTCTCTACAGCCTGAACTTTTATTTTGACACAAGGGCCGTGTTCATCTGAAGACAGCCACTCAGGTAGTTTCCAAGTGTGCCACTGAGAAACTGAAATTAGGAATAATATATTGCCAGATGCTACAATCTAAGGAGCCTCGTAAAAAGCAGTACTCAAATGTCACTTTGAAGAACACCTGTTAGATACTGTATTTGAAATGAAATACTATTTGAACATTTTAACTTGTAAGTATGATTTTTGATGTATTATAATTCACAACAATTACACATAGCAACTTTTCATAGTAAGCTAAAGACATGTCAGTTTTTGACATTTACTTTGCAGAAAGAGTGACTCATGATGGTTGCTGATAACATTGGATTGGTCTTAAAATATCCCCTGAGTAAATCCCTCATGTTGCGTTTCTGCTACAGAAACTTGATGCATGAGAATTTGAAAAGAAATAATCTTTTAAAAATAAAATTTAACTTTAATATTAGAACATTTTAGTGTTTAATCTGAAATCTTAGAAGAGAGCAGGGCATTTTGATCTACTACCAATAATGTGCCATGACACTTATAAGGGGGAAAATGTAGCTTGAGAAAAACTAGCAAAATCATATTTGTTTCATAAATTCTTACCTAAATGGAATTGTATGACTGTATAATAAAAGTAGATATATAGTGCTGTCTACTTTTAGTATCAAACTCACTTTTAACTAGGTCGGTTTTTGAAGGTAAGGATGAAAGTGTCTTAAATCCCTTGATTAGAAATTGCCTTTACTGGATGTAACATGATTTGTTTGTAAATGCTATATTGACCTAGTTTCTGAGGCCCTGGCTAAAGGCTGGTCAGTTCCTCTTTGTGAGCAGTTGATTAAGCCTACAGTCCAACAACCTCCCTGTGGGGCTTTTACCTTCAGGGTCTCCTATGCACCAGCCCTAGTCACTTTGAGACCAGCTAAGAGACAAGTAAGGACAACACTTAGGCTCTTGGAGTCCTCAAAATTATCCAAATTATTGAATCCACAGGAAGCTTGCAAAACCTAGCAAATGCCACTCTGCTTGCCATACATAAGATGCCCCTCCAGCTCCAGCTTGCCGGGATCTTGTCCCCAGTACAACCCCCCATGGGCCCTGCCTGGAAGCCTTCTCTCCACCGGGGCTGTCTATCTGAGTCAGTGTGTTGTGTCCCCTCATCAAAGGAATCTTTAAATCTTATAAATACTAGGCAATTTAGACTGCTATTTTTTATTTTAGTATGTCTCCTCAAATGAAACTTAAAGTTCTCTTCATTAATCCTTGCAATTCCCTCCGTGAAGAAGAAAGGGAATGGGGAATGAGGCAAATCACCAACAGTTTTATATTTTTATCTCTTGGAATCAGAGTCTATTGTATAAGAAAACATGAAGCGATAGTTTCACTTTCTTTCTTTAATTCTAGTGCCGCCTCTCATCATCCTGTCCCAAACTCAAGCACTCACTCCTTACCATCACAGGCATTTAGACCATCAGAATTAATCCCCCTTAGGGCTTTCTCCTTCTTTTCAGTCACCACAAGAAGCTCAGGACTGACAATCATTTCTCAAGCTCCAACATCTCATTGCATACGACTGTACCGCATCTTGACCAATTTCTGAAACGTTCTATGTGCCCTCTGGAACGCGTGGTTCTTCATCAGAAAAATCTCCCATGTCTTCAATTCTTCTTCCAATATTCCCTTTGCCATCTTCCTCTGACCCTTGGCTATCACGTAAGGACTCTGTGACCCCTGCCCCTCTCTTACAAAGCATGTGTTTTCAGGCCCAGAAGTCACTCCCTTGGGAGTGTGGTATGTGTAGTCCTCACTCTACTTTGCTGATTTCAAATCATGTTCTTTCTCTCTTCTTTCAATCCATCCACCTTCTACTTTTTGCTGTAAGATCGCATCACCTGTTATTCCCTGTTGAAGGCATATACTCAACCCCTCCACACTCTCTTGGAAGGTTCTATGTTCTGGCTCCATTTCTTTTTCTCTAGCGTTATACTCCTTCTCAACTTTTGGTTATTTCAATATTTAACAGTCAATATTCCAATACCACAGTCTCTCAGATGGTTAATTTGTCATCCACTCTACTTCACCATTGTCTCCACTGGCATGCCCTAGACCTCTGACACTTCTAAAGGCCACATCCCCTCCATAAATACCATTTATTTTGTCCCACTCTGTGACCACCACTTCCAGTTTTTCCCAGTGACCACCTCCTACCTTCACCTCAACAATATTTCAATTCACATAAGACCTACAATCTATTTGTTCTACCATTTTTCACAGTTCTCCACCAGTCTTGTGACCACACTTTCTCTGTATAGATTCAAAGTCCACCAGTTAGATCACTGAGGTGCATACATTCTTTACACTCTTACTTGCCAATTTTGTCATCCTGTTTGCCTAGCAAAACAATAATCCTAGTAAAGACTAATTATTCTCCAACCCTATCACTAAAACTGAACAGCTGAATGTGTCTAGAGAAAATACACAAAAACGTACAGGTAGTTCACATTAAATCCATGAGCTGTAACATTTTGTAGTGGGCTCTAAGTGCTACCAACCAATCTTACTCTATTTCTCTAGTCCATTCACTCTCCTTTCATATAAGAGCATTTCATATCCTTTCTCTACTCAGGAATTCAAAACCTCTGTTCTTGCCATTCTCAGCTTTCTATTTCATATAGAAAGTAAAAACCCTCAGAATACGCGTAGCCACACGTCTACCATCACACATACTCATCCAACTGTCCCTCTGCTTTCCCTTCTTCTAATCTGGAAATGTAGTCCTGGCTCTTACATAATGATAAACCCCGACTTGTGCACTACACTCCATCCCATCTTACCTCAGCAAAGGAGTTTCTAAGAACTGTCCCCACTATCCCCAACAGCATGAATTGCCCCCTCTCCACCCAAATAGAAAACAGCAGTAGTACTCAAGAGTTGTCTGGTCTCCTTGCGTACATTCCCTTTCCTCCTATTCTCTCTTGAATCCTGTTCATTAGGTTTCCATCCTCATCATTTTACAAGATTTGGTCCCCTCAGGGTCACCAATTACCTAGACTGTTGAATATACTGGTCAGTCCTAGGACTTTATTTCATTACATCCCTAGCTGAATTTGAACAAATTAATTTTTTTCTAGAAATAATTTCCTCACTTAGCTTCCAACTTACCAGATTTTCCCAATTCTGTTCTCTTTGTGGTTTTTTCCCTCAGCTTCCCTTGGCATTCCTCTACCTCTTCTCTGCAAGCTGTTAGAGTTAGATAACCAGGTCAGTTCATGCTCATCTTCTTTAATTTCTATACACTCATTCCTTTGGTAAGCTCATCTATTATTATCAGTCTAAAGATGCTAAAAGTTTTCAAATTATAACTCCAACTTGGGCCTACCAGAACTCCATATTTTATACTTAATCTCTCCTCAACATTACTTTCTGGGTACATAACAGATATTTCAAACTTAACAAATTCTCCATGTACTGGGTCAATATTTTTGTTTTCTTTTTCAAGTTTCTCCAACTCAGTCAAGGGCAACTCTACCTTTCTAATTGTTCAGGTGAAAAAAAAACTATATAGGTTTTGGAATCCTTTCCATCCATTACAATCCACATCAATCCGTATAAGATTCTATTTTCATAATACATGCAGAAATTCACCATTTTGCACCATCTCTACACAATTGATATTTTTCACCTTGATTGTTTCAGTTGCCTCCTAGTCTCCTTGCTTCTGCTCTCCCTCCTTCCTCTTCCAAGTTTTTCTACACATACCAGCCAGAGGGATTTTTTAAAAATGTAAAGTTGATCACAACACTTCTTTTTATAAACACTTCAATATCTCCTCACTTCACATAAAGTAAAAGATCGACTTCTTACAATGTTCTTCCAAGGCTCCTCAAATCTCTTCTGCCTTTCCCTCCTCACTCACTCTGCCCGAGACATGCTGGTGCTTTTTTGTCACTTGACCATATGGGGCATTCTCCCATCTCAAGACCTTTCCACTTGCAATCTTGGTTTCAAAGACTCTTGGCTTTGAATGCTCACACGGTTGCATGGCTCACTCCCTCATTTCCTTTTGGTCTCTGCTGAAATCTAACATTTGCAGTAAGACTTTTCCTAATTCCTAACCTACTTTTAAATTACAAGCCTCTCACCATTAGACTCAAACTTCCCCATTTCTATTTCCTGAGGTATTATTACCATAGCATTTTATTGAGAAGCATATATTTTACTCTTTCAGTTATTGTCTTTCAATCTTTCTTCCTCATTTCCCCTCACCTCTAGCATATGCCTCCTGCAGAAAGGGAATTTTATCTCTTGAGTTAACTATTATATTGCTGGTGCTTAGAAGAATGTAAGGCATTCAATAAATATTTGACAAATAAATATTTCATTTCAGGATTTCTATGACATAATTCTAATCTGGCTCCCCACGTTGCTCTCATATGGTTCTTCTAGATGCAGTTGAAATTCCAGCCTGTTTTAATATTTTTATTGGCTGAATAGCAGAGGATTTTGCTTCTAATTTTTGCCTAAAAGACATACTGAACCCTCCTCCCCTTTGCCTTATTTCTAATTGATAGATTTCTTTCTAGATTTAGGTTTTATCTGTGTCAGAAATACTTCACTGATTTCTTCAACTAAACTTAACTACTTTTTTAACTTTTACAATTTTCAGCATTATCTGCAGCATTTTAGTGTATTTGCATAGCATAATCCCCTTTTAATCTCTTTTCCTACCCTTCCTAAAGTGACTATTTGGGACAATGTATTTGCTGTAAAATAGTGTTATACACTTTAATGTACGTGCCTTGATTCAAAAGCACATACTCAGGCACTTGTATAAGTTAGGAAATAATCTATATCAATGATGAATGCATAATATAGAAAAGACAAATATTATATAACTCTCTCTCAAGGACAAGTCTATTGATGCAAACTGACATGTACAGCAATAAATAATTTTCTTTATTTCATGGCACAGAGAAGGAGGTGGTAAATTTTCTCCTTTGTGCTATCTCATCTATTTTTATAATTTAAATTATGATTATACATGAAATGTAAACGTGTTCCATCTTTCACTTATAGAACCTCTGAACTGTTAATCACAACCTGATTTTAAAACAAATAAAAACCGTCATCAACAACAATTAACATGATCTTGCTAACAAATTTATTCACAATACTATATACACTCTGTCTAATATTAGCAGCAAATTTATATTGCTGGTAAATATTTTAACAGCTAGCTATTGTGCTCTGTTTAGTATTTTAGAAAACAAAAGGAAAATCTCCAATCTGAATAAAAGTTTATATCAATTTTTAAAGTTTCCAGCATTGCACAACTTTTTTCTTACACATAGATAATGTTACAACAGAATGAATCATGACAATAGGTCTCTATCATATATGAATGTGCTAAAAGTCAAGGTGTATGTTTTATTTTAAATTTGGGTACAACTATAATAAAAAAGGAAAAAAATAATATGGGATTCTCTGACAAGGATCCACTATGAACACCGTTTAGAGGCAACATAAAGTCATCAAAGAAGCAGCCCATATTCAAAAGAGAACATGGGTTTTTCTATATCGTTTAGTACTTATCCACGTTATGGCTTATAAGCCACTTTTCATATCTTGACATTCAGTGTCACAATCTATAAAATACAATAACAGTACCAAATTGGGAGTTCTTGTGATATTAAATGATAAAATGAAATAAAGCTTCTTACAACATGGATTTAACAAAATGTGTGCTATTTTCACATGGATTCTTAGGAAACACAATAAAGGTATGTTCTACATTGGCCCCTACACCTTGTGACTTCTCAGACTTCACTTTGCCCTCGGCTACCAATTGGTCTCAGGAAGTATAGAAACTCATCAATATCCAAGTCTTCCTCTTCAATTCCTAAACTTATTTTGCACGTAGGATCATTATGTAACTAGATGTGTTCAATAGAGTATGGAGGAGAAATCTTTGGCTCTTCTCTAAAGAAGCAGCCAATAGCTTCAAATCCATTTTGTTCATCCCTGGCTAACGTTTATGCTGTGAACTAAAGAATCCACAAGACTAAGCAACGTCTGTCCCTGAGATGCAGCTTAGAGCAGAGACTCACATCCTACATTGACTGCAATGTGAGTAATGAGTAAGTCTTCGTTTTGCTATGTCACTGAGATTTTGTTTTTATTGTTAGAAAAATGAGTGTTAAGTACTCTAGCCAGTATAGTATATAGGCAGTTTATTCATGCAGACTTAACACGAGATGGATTGCATAGGCAAAAGTAACTCATTCCATTTTGATACTTATAATTGAGATTCTTCACTGGAAAATATAGTTATATTCTTATATGCTGAAATTCAAGAAACTCTATAGTTAATTGTAACTGTTATAAGGGTGGAAATAAAAGTTATAACCATAAAGCAACCAAGGTCAAGTAATGAAAGGGCAACTGTGAAAAGTGTAATTTTAATGAAGGTATTATTTGAATAAGTTGACTTTTTCAAAGCCAAAATAAAAACCCTTAAAATATAAATGTGTTGACGTTTGTTTGGCTAAAAATCCAAAATACCAGATTCCGTGAAGCAAAGAGACTTACCCACAAATTGCAAAGTACTCAAAGAAGACACTAATTGCAATGACCACTCTTTAAACAATCATGCAGAAACATATCAGGGGATAAGCTGTCAAAAAAGTTCCATTTAAGGTTTTCATGAAAACAAAACAGAAAATGAAAATCCCTTCTTCTAAGGAGGTGGGAGATGTAGATTCTGTCTAATTATTTTCAGTTTACTGGTCATTTATTGAAAGAAAATAAGTGTTTATCTAGAGAACAGGTTAGATTGGAACTACTTAAAAGCACCTACTTTGGTTTTTTAACTATAATTTCAGTAGTTTGTGGGCACACAAGCAGGAATTTAAAGAAGAGAATACTGAGAATTTTAGTTTCAAATGAAGACTCGTGGAACAATAGTGAACACCCACAGCTATCTCAAACATTCCACGTCGCAGGGCCTATTATTGCACCGTTTCAGAAACATCCTGGCAGGCATCGGTGATGAACCAGACCACAGTAATTGACACTTGCATAAAATAACAGTGACTAAAAGTGTCATTCAATTCATTCAATGCAGAGATTTTTAAGAATGGCATGACAGTGACAAATGGGAAATGTCTTCCAATTCTGCAGTGTGTCTAATTAAAATTATGTGACACAATTTAGGAAAAAAATTTCTAGATGTGGTAACTCTGCATCTTTCAGATTTTGATTTTAAAAAGAAAACAGCATACAGCCCTCTGCTTTCAGTTAAAATACAGAAATCACAAGAGGTCACCCTGCCCACCCTAAGAACAAGAATAAGATGGATAAGATAAGATGGATAAATTACAAAATCACACAAAGTTTTTCTGCCTATCACAGAGCTGAGGATAAAAAGAAACATAATAAAATTAAATTACAGAGCAGTGTAGGCCTGTGCCCAGGAATCAGACCCGGGCTGCCAAAGCAGAGTTCACTGAAATAACCACTAGGACACCAGAGCTGGGCAAAATAAAAATGTTAATATAATACTCTATGGTATATGTTTCAAGGGAAAAACCTTTGAAGTCAAATAATTTATGACACTTAAAGTCCACAGAGCCTCATTTATATCCCATACATTCACTTACATTTTAAAACTAAAAATGATAACGTAATTTTATTTAAATATTATGTGACATCCTTATTTCATGTTATTCCAAATGCTGCTTTTAAGATTTATTATAACAATATATTTCAGCTTAATAATAGTGAGAACTGTCAAAATGAATGACATATTTTAGTACTGCATAAATATGATTCCTTCATTCTTGTAAAAGCAAACAGACATATAACAGCATAGTACATATATTTTAAGCATTGATATCAAAATTTGATCTGCCCTGAACACATGCTAATATAAAACAAATGTAATGGAGACTATACTGATTTAAGCAAAGAGTTAAGCAAAGATTGCTTAGAAAGGACATAAAAAGCTCACAACATAAAGGAAACTATTGATAAATTGTACTTCATCAAAATCTAAACTTCTGCCATTCAAAACACGATGTGATGAAAATGAAAAGCCAAAGACTGAAAAAAAACATTTGCAAGGTATATATCTGATTAAAGATTTGTATTCATAATGTATAAAGCACCCTCACAACTCAATAAGAAAACCAAGTAAAAAAATTAATAATACATTCAGCAAAGAAGAGATATGAGTAGCAAATAAACACATGAAAAAATGCTCAAAATTATTAGTCATTAAGGAAACAAAAATTAAAACTGAGCTACCACTACACATTTATTAGAATGGCTACTTTAGTAAAATCTGACAACACCAAGTACTAGCAACTCAAACTCTAATAACTTGTTTTGGGGAATGAAAAACGTTACACCCAGTTTGGAAAACAGTTTGGCAATTTCTTTTATAGGTAAAAAGAAAAATGCCATATGATCCAGCAGTCCCACACCTAGGTGTTTATCTGAGAGAAATGTTAATGTGCATTTACACCAAGACCTATATGTGAATATTTATAGCACCATTACTGGTAATAGCCAAATACTGAAAACAACTCATGTGCTGTTAATTAGTGAGTGGAAAATATATCATGGTACATCCATCCATAAAGTGAAATGCTACTCAGTAATCAAGAGAAATGAGTTACTGAAAAATACAGAAACATAGACGTATTTTAAAAAGCATTACTCTAAGTGAAAGCAACCAGACATAACAGGCTACTCAGTGAATGATCCCCATTATATAGCAACCTGGGAAGACAGAACTACAGAAAGAGAAATCAGACCTGATTTTGCCAAGTGTTGGAGAGGTGATGGGTGGGGGAATGAGATGGAGTAAAGAGGGACACCAGGGGACTTTTGAGGGAGATAGAAATATTCTATATCTTGATTGTGGTGGTGGTTGTGTAACTGTGTATATTTACTCAAACACATAGAACAGTAAGACAAAAAAAATGGATGTATTATACTGTGTGGAAATTATATATTAATGAGCATGTTATCAAAAAAGAAATGCATACATTAGATTTTTGGCTTAGTTTGGTTTGGTTTCAATAATGAGCTATTTGAAATGTTTTGGGCAGAATACTAACATAAAACAGATAAAATCAAGTAATTCTGAATGAAGTGGGGTGGGAAATCTAGGTCATTCTGTGTGATTTAGCTGCTGCGAAACACACAATGCTTTACTTACTCAGGAATGTCAGATATGGGTTATTAGGTTTAAGCAAGAAAACTTTCCAATCATTCTTGTATAATTCAGAATCAAAAATTGGCTTCGCTTTGGTCATGAGAGCCCAGAGAATTTGTAAGTCTTTTTATATTTCTGAACACTAGTTATTTATAATGCTTTCCCAGGAACAATCTGAATGCACAGCCCGTCTTTTGGGAGACCTCACTGGTTATTGCGGCTCTGTATTGTTTTCCTGAAATCAGACATATACAGTCACAAACGTGTGCGAGTCTGTTCTCAATCTCTTTCTCAAATTCGCACACACTGTCAACAGAGTATTTTAAACAGTTGTATTCTATTAAATAAAATCTTATCTTTTTTGTCTGAGATTCTATATATATATCACCATTGAATTATAAAATAACCTTTATCACCCAAGTTTAAATTTTATCATTTGTTGATACTAGATTAGGACATATATAAGAGTAATTCTGTTGCTTATTGTTAAATATCAAGAAACATGATTTTTTTTGTAAATTTTCTTATATAATACCTTTACCTGATATAATATGGTATACTTATATTTATTTAGTACATTTATTGTATTGATAATTACTTTCAAAGATAATTCTGATATTGGGATATGAAATTTTCTGTAAATTTTTTTCATACCCATTAAGAAATTTAATATCATATGTCACAAAATGACAGAAGTAAGATCAGCTAATGGAAAGTCAACAGGAAATCCAACTGAGAGTATTTTATTTATTTTTTATAGTTAAAAATGAAATATTTTCATTTATGATTCTTTAGCATTTTCCAAGATTTTCTCCACCATTCAAACGTCTTACCTAAACCTATCAGTCCTCTGGTCTTTCCCTAGGAGCTGAGGCTCCTTATGCAAACTTATTTATTATGGTTGCTGAGAGGGTTTGATTCTGCTGTGTCCAGTCTTGAAATAAATTGTATTTATCAATATGGACTGTTTTACCCTCGCTGATGTATTCCAGAGCGGTAAAATATTGAGTTACGATTTACCTGCAAATCAAGTTTTCAATTTACTCACTAGAACTACCTTATTTATGTTTTTCTTTGTATTTTCCACTAAGATTTTTACAGGAACACAATTTTTCTTTTAAGTACACATACACACAGAAAAGGACACAAATAACAAGTGTTGACTTGATGAGTTGTCACAAAGGGAACATACCCATGTAATCTGTACTTCAGGCAAAAATAAAAATATATTAGTATTTTGATGCTTTCCTAGGCCCTATTCCAGTCACCACCCCACAAAGGTAACCAGTCTCCCAACTTCTGGCACCAGAGAATGTGTTTGTCTGCTTTTTAAACTTGATGGAAATCAGCCAATACAGTATGTACTCTCCTAGGTCCAACGCCTCTCAGTCGGTATTTTGATTGTGAGATGCATTCATATTGCTGTATGGTTGCATAACATCCCATTGCATAAATCTGGAATAATGAGTTTTACTCACCCTCCACTTTATACATATTTGCAAATTTCTTTTACATTTTGCTTTCACAAATAATGCTGCTGAAAATATTCTGGTGAAATCTTCTGGTGAGGTATGTGTACTATTACACATTATCTATTACACTATTATCTATTACATTAGATAGATCACCAGAAGTTGAATTTCTGGGTAATAGAACATGCATAATATCAACTATAATAGACTCACATAATGGTTTCCTAGGTGGCTATACCTGTGTTCATTCCTACCAGTATTGAAACAGAGTTCCAATTGCTCCAAACCCTCACCAACACTTCTTTCTATTTCATTTAGTCTTCTGGTGGATATTATCCAAGTATGTCCTTTTAATTTGCATATCCCTACTGGATAAGGATGTTAAGCAATAGTTTAGATAATCATTGAATGCTTGGATATTATTTTTTGTTAAGCAGTGCCTGTACAAATGATTTCTGCCTTTTCCTTTCTTATCTTTTAGAAGTCTTTTATATATTCTAGATTCAAGTCTAGAAGGTATATTTGCAGATATTTTCTCCCAATCTGTGGCTTTCTTTACAATTTTGATTAGTCTTTTGATTAATAGAAATTCTTATGTTTAATGAGGTCTAATATAGCATGTCTACCTATGTGGGATTATTTTCTATCCTATGTAAGAAATCATTGCCTATTCCAAGACCATGAATATGTTCTCGTACATTTTCTACCAAAAGCTTTTTTGTTTTACTTTTCTGTTTACATCTAAATCAATTTAGAATTTATTTTTGCACACAGTGTGAGGCATAAACTAAGATTATTATTTTTTCAGATATCTAACAGACTCAGAATCATTTATTGAAGTGACAGTTCTTTCCATATTGTGATGGAGCGCTATGGTGTTGTAAATTAGATAATCATACAAACATCTTCCTGCTTCTGAGCTTGTACATTGAGACAATACTACACTCTCTCAATCATGATGGCTTTAAAATAGGTCCTAACAGGTCACAGTTTAAAGGTCGTACATTTGTTTGTTACATTGTCTTGACTCTTTGCACATCTACTTTAATTTTTGAAATCAACTTGTACTTTTCCACTAAATTTGCCTCCTGGGATTGTTCTTGGGTTGAATTTAGGTCTCTTAATCATTTTGGGAAAGAAATATTTCTTTACATATTGACTTTTCCAATTCATGAGCAAGTTTCATCCCTTTAGATCCTGTCTTTTCACAATTTTCTCAATACTATTTGTAGTCATGTCTTGATTTCTTGCCCATATTTCATTACATTTATTTCCAGCTTTTTGATGTTTTAGGATACTATTTTAAATGCATTATAAAAGTATAATTCTTTTGTTCATTTCCTGTGTATTTAACGCATTTGATAAATTCACTTAATTTTAAGAATTTTTCTATTGATTATTTTTTGGTTTTCTATGTACAGAATAATATCATTGCAAACAGGGTGCCTTTTACTTCATGTCTTTGCTCTTTATGCCTTTTCTTTCTTTGGAAATCCTTATTGCATTAACTAGGACACTCTTGAAATATTTAAAAATCTCATTCTTGCACTAGGGTAGAACACTGCATGATTTCAGTAATTCATCAGTAATAATGACATTTACCACAGGGTTTCAGTAAGTATGCTTTACCAAATTGAGTCCCATTTATGTTTGTAATTTGCCAAAAGTTCTTGTCAAGAATAGGTGTTGAATTTTACTAAATGTTCTCTATTAAGATTAGCATATGAGTTTTTCTCCCTTTCTATTAAAGTTGGGCTCACATTTGTCAAAGGAAAGTATTTAAGTGATTCAAACAGAAGTTGTTAAGGACTTTATTCAGGCTAATGAGTATCAGGAATCACCTGATACCAGGTAACTCCCAGATTGAAGCCAGGCTAGGGTTTACATATTATAGTCATGCATTGCTCAATGATGGGAATACATTCTGAGAAATGCATTGGTAGGTGATTTTGTCATTGTGCAAACCCTGTAGAGGGTACTTAGACAAACCTAGACGGTATAGCCTACTACACACCCGGGCTATACGTACTAATCTTATGGGACCAGTGTCGTATATTTGGTCCATCATTGCCCGAAATGTCATTATGTGGTGCATAACTGTACTACATACACATACACAACTCTACTGCATGAACACATATATTTTATATGAGCATATGTACATAATGCCCAGGTATATTTAAATGTATTCATCTATTGTTGATTAGGATATCCTTTTACTAAAATAAAATCTCTTGAGTGATTGGTTGGTTGGTTCTTTATTCAACAAATATTTACAATGAACAAAGTACGTGCCAGACTCCTCTGACTCCGAAGATGGAAGATGAACATAGATATACATGGCATCTTTGCTCCTGCTGTTTATAATGATCAAATGCTTTCATATTTGGAGGGCTTTGTATAAATAACCAAAATAATTATGTACCTTAAGTTAATCGTTTGGTGCTTCAAAATAAGTTCAAAGTTCAGGAAGATAGAATTAATCACTAATTTCATCTTGAGTCTGAATCATCTTGGAATATGATTGTTCATATAGAAATAGTATAAAAATGTATCAGATAGTTTCTATTGCAAATATATTAGTGGATCTATTTACATCCACCTGCTTTTGCCTCTCCTTGTTTTATTTGTAGTTTTCTTAGAACTGATTTGCCTTAAGGAGTTGCAATGAGAAAAATTATATATTATTTAATGTTTTAAAAACCTGAACCAGTTTCAAATTAATACCCAATGATTGTCCATGCCAGATGAAACCATTCGCCTCTCAGTAGTTATTTAAATAGCCTTAACAGGTCTCACACTGGTATAATGACTTCCTCTCCAATTTCACGTGCGGATTTTATCTGCCTTGTCTATATAGCTATAAAGGTATATTTCTGTGTGGAGAAAGGACGCAAAATAATAGCCTCAATAGCAACGAAGCAGTCAAGAGCAAAAGGCTGTTTTGGTCATTGAAAAGCACAGGTTACTACCTCTCTGCCTATGGTTGCGTGCGATAACATCCTGACAGTCACTACTTGCCATTGCTTCTATGCACACCAATCCTAGGCATGTGGCCTCATTAAAGCCATTAATCCACTTATATTCAGGCAGAGGCCAAATTCATCTCTTAAAAAAATGTGAGGTTCTTTATTTTTCCCCCAGCTAAATTAGATGTTTTAGTGGAAGAAAATAATTAGATAAGTTTTAGCAGTATCTGATTTGCAACTCATTGCAAGCACAGTCAAAGCAGGGTCAGTAGAAAGAAAAAAAGAATCGTTTTAATGGAGGCTATTGATCTGTGGTAAAGCATAATGATTAAAGTAGACCTTTTGAGTTTTAGTTGCAAAGACGTACTATGTTCTAATTGCTGTAACCTTTGGGGATCTTCAGAAGGATAATAGTGCCGTACAAAGGTTAGAGCGGATTTTGGGGAGAAGCTGTTTAACTGAACGTGATGATGTACCAAAGAAACAATCTAAAGCAAATAAATCACTTATTTTTTTCCAACAAGGACAGGTAAGAAAAGAAAAATCAAAATTTGGATTTAAATTTGTAATTACTCTTAAAGGCATACTCCTTTAATACTAAGTGCCAAAACTGTATCATTGAAGACAGCAAAGTCTTAGAAATCCATTTTTATTAAAGTCTTTTGGGGCAGAGCATAGTAGGTCCTTACACTCAAATCAATGTGGAATCTTGTGTTTTTAGTTTTATTTTTTCACAAAGTTAAAGATATTTGATGTATAGACCTACTTTATACATTTTTGAAGTATTAGTAAAAATTCTTCAAAGACAAAATACCCTACAGATCTTTCCAATACTGTTATTCACCAAAATTCCAAGATTATTAATATAAGATGAATTCTTGAAGGTGTCAAGGAAAATTTGCATTGAACAGAGTTAAACAGTCAAGGAAGCCTTTATTCAAGGCATGCAATAGGGGAGAGAGATTGAGCTCAGCTCCACTGAAACCAAATGCTGGAGAGATTTAAGCACTGGAGAGGACTAATAGAAAAGTGCTGGAGGAAAGTGGAGTCAGGGGGAGGTTGTCAATGTGATTGTTTGCTAATTGTTAATAATTGTAATAGTTGGTTGGGCTCCTACCCTCCAGGGAGACTGGGAGATGGGGCCACTATCTTTCTAGGTTGCATTTCAAAGGATGGTTTCCAGGTATGAGAAAGACACACCTGGGCTATAAAACTAACAGAGGCTGAGAGAAGATTTATATCTCAAAGAGACAGAGAATTTATATTCAAGCATTTTCTTTCCTTTTTTTTTTTTTTTTTTTTTTAAAGATTTTATTTTTTCCTTTTTCTCCCCAAAGCCCCCCGGTACATAGTTGTATATTCTTCGATGTGGGTCCTTCTAGTTGTGGCATGTGGGACGCTGCCTCAGCGTGGTTTGATGAGCAGTGTCATGTCCGCGCCCAGGATTCGAACCAACGAAACACTGGGCCGCCTGCAGCGGAGCGCGCGAACTTAACCGCTCGGCCACGGGGCCAGCCCCTATTCAAGCATTTTCTAAAGTAAAGGCTCTAAGCTTTAGTTACACTGAAGACAACATTAATACCATCTTGACAAAGACAAAAGAACTTATAAGTGAATTGTTAAAAAATCAGTCAGTTGGGTCAAGCACAGTTATTTCCTATGACTGTTTATATGTGAATATGAGCTAGACAAGAATTTCTTGACTAAAGGTCTTTCACCTTTAAAGGTATAAATATTTTCCTATTTCACCTATAAAGGTATAATATTTTCAGAGAAGTTTTCTCCATCTCCATTTAAATGATGACAGAGAAACAGTTAATTTAAGACTAATGACTAATTTAAGAGTGTTAGGTCTTGCAAATATCCCAGAACTCAGATGTGAGACTACCGACTTGCATCTTTTATGAAATTTACTTTGAGGTCATTGACTTACTAGAATGTTGAAAGAGATAAAAGACTCTCTCAATAGAGGGAGAGACATTACCAGAGTTATGGGTAAATTATTGATATTGCACATCCCAAATAAATTTATTTGCATTTTAATACTTGCCTCCAGCCTTTGTTCCCTCGAATCTCTGATGTGAGATAGACAGGCAAAATTATCACTACAATTTTCCAGATGGAAAAGCTGATACAACCCCTTGAAGCAGGGCAGTCACAGAACATACTCTTAAATATTCTGCTGTGTGAACAGAATGTTACTGAACCAGGTTCAGTTTTGCCCATTGTCCAGAAAGCCAATCACCAAAATGATGAGGTTGCAGCAGATAGAGAGGGTTTTAATCACAAGGCAGCCAAGTGAGGAGACAGGAGAACAAGTTTCAAATCCACCTCCTTGAAAATAGAGACTCAGGAGTATTTATGGGGTACAGGGACAAGAAGGTCTGAAGGATGGGAATAGATGATTGGAGGTAAAGAAAAGTGAGGTAATTGATGATCCGTGCAAGTGTAGTCAAGCTTCATGCCTCTTCAAGGATGCAGGTTCACAAAATGGTGGTGTTTCCACTATCTGAGGGTGGTGTTTTTAGCTTCTTAATGTCAGAAAGATCACTTACCAGGTGGCTGCGTAGGTCCAGTCGATGAGTTGGTGGTCTCATCCAGCCTGAACTGGACAAGGGGGTCCTAATTCCTGAAAAATGGCTCAAACACCCATTACTATGGTGACCCGGGTGCCAGGGAGATGTTATGTGTAGGAACCCACTGGGAGCCAGATAATATATTGCCTAAGTAGCACAGTTAACAATGAGGGATGGATGAACAACTGAAAGCTATAATTAGTAATTGCAAAAAAAAAAAATTAGGTACTAGCTACCTAATTGTAACTGCAGGCCCTCAAGGACCAGTTCAACTGACCCTGTCTTATCAAAAGAGTGATTAAGAATTGTCTTTCAGAAAATGTGCAAAGTCACATAGCCAAAGCATGCACAGAAGAAGAAATCTTGACCTGAAAAGACCACAGAACCAAAGATTCTCCTCCCTATGGAACCAAAGGTACATGACCAGAAGTCGAAAGTTGGATTCTTATCAGAGGCCAGGTGTCCATCATTCTGGAAGATCCAGTATTCAAATTCCTTCCCTACCTTACCATAAATGTTTAGAACCTTGTCCTAAATGTTTAGAACCTTACCATAAATGCTTGAAGCCCACCAATCAAAATCTGTCCTGCCAGCATTTCCACATGCCAGCCTGTTCCTTCTAACCTCTTAAATTTCACCCTGAATCCTGAATCGGAGAGAAAGATCTGAGGGCACACACCCCCTGTCTCCCTGCAGACAAATCTTGCAGAATAAAGTTGACCTCTTTTCCCAAAGGATGATACTGTAATTAATTGGCTTGTTTATGTGAATCAGGCAAGAGACTCTCAATTTTGTGCAGTAACATAATCATTAATGGCTGTTTATGGCTTTCAAGAATAATTCTCTTTTTATAGATAAGGAATCTGAGACTTTGAGGCCCAATGCCACAAATATACTAAGAGTCAAGTTTGGTATTTTTTTCACTATACTATACATATGGATTTGGTATTTCAGTACTCAGAGTCCTCAATAGCCAATTACTTATTAAGTTTTAGATCTTTCATTTTCATATCCTAAAATCTAACTTTCTTGAAACTTCTCTTACCTTCATTCATGAATGTAAAAACTATGAAGATGATGAAGAAGAATGACTTGGAAGAGGAGGAAAAGGAGGAGGAGAAAGAGAATAAAAAAACAGCTGCTTTTATAGATATATTCCTTGTTTTCCAAAGCTCAAACATCTAATGAGAAATCAACCTAGAAAATCTGTGCTGGATGAAGACAGGAAGGAGGCTCTGAGGAGTGGAATTTGCTTGTCCTTTGATGAGAGACATTTGCATTTGTGAAGGAAGTCTCCATCTGTGGGGGTGTCTCCCTCTCTGCACCAGGAGGAAGGGAGAAGGACTTTATCTCTAGAAACTCTTAATGGGGAAGGCAAGGACTTAAGTCTTGTTTATTGTACTCGTCTGGTAACCTCATGTAACTGACCCCTCCCCCACAACCAACATCCTCCTTTGTCTTTAGCTGAAGATAATATTTAAGGTGGTGGCTTCAGCCATTTACTTACTCTGGTTTGATTCTTATCTAAAAGTTATAGGACCATCCAATAACAAGACCCCACCTGCACTGATACCATTTTAACAACTCTTTTTATATATTCTTTCCTTTGTCTTGTAAAGAGATAACTCACATACCTATGCCTTAAATTTAGCCCTATCTTCAACCCATGTTTGTAGCAGCTTTTTACTGCCCATGGGTCCTGTCCCCATGCTATTCCACACTATTCTCTAAATAAAAGCACTACTGCCAGACCTTGAGAGTCCAAGAAACCTTTCCTTCAACTCATCGGCTCACCAACCCCTCATCATTTATACGTTGTTTTTTCTTCTCTGTTTGTTCTTCCTTCTTAGCCCTTCTTTTGCCTGTTTTCTTGCCAATTAGATGTTGATATATTGTAGTTTGTAACTTTGACAAGTGATTGTACAATTTTCACTGTAGATAACTTTGTTTCATTCCTTTATTTTTAATGCTGTGAACCATAATAGATTCATACCAATTATGAAAGCACCAAAACACCTAAAACATAAAATAAAGGGTAAAAATGATTGGGTACTTATTACTAACTCTAAATCTTGTTGATAATTATTCAAAATGCACACCTGTAGTGTCATGAAAACAATTAGTTACCCCTATGTGAAATTAAAACCAGAGATTATCATTAGAATTTTTAAACCATGATATATTTTTGAAGACAAACATGAAGAGTCCTTATAGATCACTAGCTTAACTTGAATTTTGATATCTTCAAAAGATGAGCTTATTGGATAAATTCTTATCGCAGGTTTTAAAAGAAAGAAAATTTATTTTGTGTCAGTTCAAGGAGAAAAAGAATCTGAAACCAAAAGAGTTACTGAATTGGTTAATGGGAAACGTGTGCATATTTGATATATTTATTTAATAATGAATTTTAAACATGAATAAAACATTAGTGTAAATTGATAGGCACAAGCAAAATCAGTTTGATTATTAAATAAATTAAAAGCCAAATACTTTTTATACCAGTGATCTCTGGTATTTGAAGTCATCCCTTTATCAGACATGGACATGAAAAATTATAAGAAATTAAAGGATATTTTTCATTTTAGCACTTAAAAATCTGTGATTTATTAGCATGTTTTAAGTGAAGAGTGGAATAACTATCTAATTATTAAAGCTTCTGTGGAATCTATTAAGGGCATATATATTAGAGAGGAATGGCACATACTCTAAAAGAACTCCTAAATGCCACATCATGTTCTTGCAGAGTGCAGGGCCAGACTTTTAATAGCCCGATGGTGACAGTGCATATGCATCTAAGGGCAAAGCACATGCAGAAGAAGCTAATTAACATCAAACACTAATTAGTCCCTCAGTATTTAGCAATGAAGTATCAGCAGCTGTCTTAGATGCCATATGCTAATTAGCATTAATAAACTTCAGAAATAATTGTCTCCATTGTTCTGTGTCATAATACTCCCTCTAATTGTACTTTGGAGAGCATTGCCTATAAATGGTAGCAAGCATTCCATAGCATTGCTTGAAGTTTAATGAGCAATTTACTGTGACTTGTGGCATTAGAAAAGAATATATACAGGAAAGAGAAAAGATTAATGCCAATTTTTTAAATCCATAATTAAGTTGTTGGCTGGTACTCTTGTCTCCAGCTATTCAAACATTCAGACAGGAAAGATTGTTACTTCGGCTCCAGATTAACTTCAGGGTAATAAAATGTGAGGTTTAATAGAGATGACCTGAGTCACTGCCTCAGCCAGCATGCCACTACTGTTTTCAAAGATCAGTTTAGTCTTTCACTGGAAATAGTCTGTGCCATTTTGAGGTGCCTGAAATGTCAGGTGGGAGAAAGAGCATCTTTCTTTGGAGAGAAAACAATTCTCATTTTCTTGATGTCAGCAAAAGTCAGCAGAATGCATCTTTGATAGTGCGATCTGAAGTAAACACAGAAGATGACCACTAATTATCTTGGAAAATGTTTAACATTTCAATAATTTTCACTAGTTATCGGTCCATGATGTAGACTGCAAAATAAAATGTCATGAGAGTGTGGTGGTTGCCTACAAATAAATGGATGGCAAAGATTATGAGATATGATTCTTGACCCTAGGAAGTCTGCAATGCAATTAGAGGGACTAATGGATATGCAGTGATGTTCTAAACAATTAGTCAACATCAAAGAGTGCATTTTGTAAACTGTAAACACTGTATATTCCTGGAACATTTTTAATAATTGAGAAAACAATAGGCGACGGTATAAACCAAGGGTTAAAGACATATATAGCAAATGGTATAAGTGCTACATGAACTTCCATAAGCATTTATTCTTTATTTGAAATGAAAAATAATTGGAAGCAAAATATTTAGAAGTTTTCCAGAAATTAAATGAAGTGTTTATTTGGTAAACACTACAAGGAATTATAATGTACATATTTGTTAGTATTATTTGCCACACAGATCAGTAAAGGCATAAAAGTGTGTCTTAAATCCCCTCATAAATTATAAAAACACTTAAAATTTTTTATTTTCATTAAACCTAATTAATTTTGTAATCAGTTTATATTAGTTTATTTTACCTAAAATTGTATTTTAAAAGAAATACAGCGCTTATTACTGTAGGACCTTTTCCTCTAACAACTAATAACCTTAAACCATTTAATTTGTTCTTTTAAATTCTAGCTAATGATCAAATTTAAAATAATAACAGAAGAGAAAATTTTAGTTACTAAAGAAAACCGAGAATATCTCCTTGCATGATATCCATCCTGAAACCCCAAGAATTCTGTATCTGTTGTCTTTATCTTATGGCTGCAGTGACTCGGAAAGGCTTATGTTCTTTCTTCGATGTAGCCACTAGAATTTTAGAGACAAATATTGTGTTTTCCTTTATTATCACATAGCATCATACTGTTTGTGTTTATTGGTGTTAATATTATCTCTGATTATTTCTGTATACGTAGTTTTATTGACCTGATTTTTTTGATTAATTTTATCCTTAGGGATTTTATGTAAACTTTTAAGCTGTATTCAAATTCTTTGTGTTAATTAAGTGAACAATCATTAAATGGGAACATTAACAAATTCTATCAATTTCAAAATGGAACTAATATAATTTGCAGTAAGTTTTATTAATTCTGATAATTTATGTTGATTCATATAGGAACTGTAATAAAACTCACCCCTATGAAGCTTGCCTTTAATTCACAAATGCTATAATGTAAGGGTATAAAGCATATTTAAGAATCCATTTTAAAGGCTTAATTAACAGGAATAACATTAATGAAATTCAAATATTAAGAATAAGATATTTTATACAGAAAGGTTTAAGACAATGTATCATTGGCTATTGTGAAACATTGGTCCAGAGGGGCAAACACATACACACACACATACTCCTAAATAGGCAGTTCATATTTTGCATTTACTATTGAGATAGGACAGCTCCAGACTTAGGAAAGCGAGAAAAGAGAGGAAGGAAGGAAGCAAGCAAAGAGGGAGGAAAGAAAGAAAGAAGGAAAGAAGAAAAGGAAGAAAGATACATCATTGGTTTCATTCCTGGTGTAAATTATAAAATGCTCCCAAGATCCTGCCTTCTCTGGGAGTGTTTGAAAACCGCTCAGGAAGCTTGATTCCATATTATTGCATGCTCTCTACTGTCTCCATCAATTGAAGTGAGGCAGATAGCTACCTGGCAAAGTTTGATCTTAGAATGCGGGTCTTTAGTAATAAATTTTAGCAAATCCTGTTTTGTAAGATCCTTGTGGAATAGTAATGAACTTTAGGGCTGAGAAGTGAGATAATCTTATCAGAATTGTATAGTGGTTCCCAGTTTTCTTAATCTTATTGGTTGACTGAAATTTTGCAAACTCATCTTCATCCTCATGGGATGTGATTAGCCTCTCCAGGTTAGCATTATTGTCATCACTACCCATAAGAACAGTTCACATTTATTAAAGTATTTCTGTGAGTTGGACAATATATTAAAGAGTTTAAATATTGGATCTCTTTCCGTTCTTCAAACCACCCTAGTCAGTAGATAGTGTTCCTCTTCTTATTATTGCCACATTCCAGATGATAAAGTTTAGGATGTGAGAGGACAATTTTCTCAAGGCTATGCAGCTAGCACAATCTTGGACTCAGAATGAACTCAGGGAGTGGAGTCATCAAACTCATTTTATAAACAATTTTATATAAACTCGATATTCAGCTATTTTGCTCTGGTATTTTCAGATAACTTCACATAGTGTATAAAATCCACTCAGTCTGCAATCTTTTTATTTACAATCTACTCATTCTATTTTTCTATTATCTTAAGTTGATTTAACCACTAGGAGAAGTTAATTTTAGTTTTAATGTAATTATTAAGGTTTTCTAAATTAAAAGCCTCAATATTTTTATAAATCCGTTTCCACATAATCCATGCCGGCTAGACCAGTCTTCATTCCTAGTTGATCTACACGGTTGGCAGTTACTGTTATGAAAGCTGTTATTGTTTCTTGCCAAAAAAGTGCTTTATACCATTATCCACAAATGCATCTAAATTTATAGATAAATGTATGTTAATTAACAAAAACTAATAACATACATGAGTCTCCTTGTTATTAATCAAGCCTGAAAGAATGCACACAAGTATAAGTAACAGCGGCATGTCTTTATGAATTGTAAAATAAATATCCTTCTGCCAATTAAGATTGTTTTTTTCAAAATTAGTAAATTTCAAAGGCATGATTGTATATTCCTTCTTATATATAAATGAGAAACTAGTGGTTCAGAAATGCAAGTAAAATGCCCCCACATCTTTCTGGCTAACTCTTAATGCTCATGATAATCGACTACTATTCTCTTGTCAGTTTCTCTCTCTCACCACATTAAATACACTATATGCAGGTGCCTTGCCGGCAGGACTTGTGTGAATTATTCATCTTCCAACCTCCAGGGCTTGGTAGTCACATCACAGAGGGCTCAGAATATAACTGAGCCCTGTACTTAAAAGTGCCAAGTAGGGGCCGGCCTGGTGGCACAGGGGTTAAGTGCGCACGTTCTGCTTCTCAGTAGCCCGGGATTCTCTGGTTCACATCCCAGGTGTGGACGTGGCACCGCTTGGCAAAAGCCAGGCTGTGGTAGGCGTCCCACATATAAAGTAGAGGAAGATGGGCATGGATGTTAGCTCAGGGCCAGTCTTCCTCAGCAAAAAAAAAGGAGGACTGGCAGTAGTTAGCTCAGGGCTGATCTTCCTCAAAAACAAAAAGTGCCAAGTAGTAGAAAACATACAGAATCTTTTACTTCAAAAACATACTCATTTCCTTGAGAGAATACACTGAAATTCCAAAACATAAAGACAGAAGTGAAGTGACTACCAAGTGATTGTGGATAGTTTATTGGTAGAAATAACATCTCCATTTTGAAATACTTAATCTCATGTAAATAATGTAGATAACTGAGTTTTATATGAATGCTGTCAAAAGGATTTTGGGCTAGAATCTACCTGTTTTCTTAGAATTAATTATTTAAATCAAATAAAACTGAAACAGTTAAGGGATTTTTTTCTTTACAAGGAGAATATATCTTATTTAATAGACATGGGAAAAATACTCTAACTTACAAGAAAGTACAATGTACATATCCTTTTTCCCAAAATGCCTTACTTATTCTGTCCTACTCCTTCCAGCATTTAAATAAGAGCAGAGGCTTTCAAGTTTATTTACCCAGTTGTAATTTATTTTACTTCTTAAGAAAGTGAAATTGTCTTTATTTATAAATTCTACCATATATACAGAGGTTTTCAGTAGATTAATTAGGTACAATTATTAAAGATTTACGCTATTTGAAGAATGGTTTTCTTATTTGTACATGTTGGGTTTTATACATATTACCAATCACATGATGCCTTGCTTGGTTTGAGACAAATAAAATAGAAGTAAGTAAAACTAGCTGCAGCCTTCCGTAATGACCAGCACATTAAATTAAATGAAAATCAAATATAAATAATGCTCTGCTCTTGCACAATACCAGATCCACGCTTGTTATTTTCATGGTTTCTTCTTCCTAATAATAATTAGTATGAACAATTCAAATAAAGAACAAACAAATAAATATTTCCCAGCAAAATAAATGACCTCAAGTTTCTTGAATTTCATCAAGGCTTAAAATCATATTTATGACAATAATTTCATTGGTCTTATGGTATATCTTTTATAAGTATAGAGCAAGATGCTGACGGTTTGTCAATGTTTGACATAATTATTTACATGTATTAAGGTCTGAATTAGATTAAATATTTAACATTATTTTAGGGGTTCCATGGTAAATATTAGTATTCAGAGAATTTTCCAGTCCTCCTTTCCTTGTGGCATGGACATGGCAGTGCTCATCAAGCCATGCTGAGGCAGCATCCCACATAGCAGAGCCAGAAGGACCTACAACTAGAATATGTAACTATGTACCCGGGGGCTTTGGGGAGAAGAATAAAAAAAAAAACGATTGCCAACAGATGTTAGCTCAGGTGCCAATCTTTAAAAGTAAGTAAATAAAAAATAAAAGAATGACTTCTCAGGCAAGAGACGTTTATACCTAAGGTCTAAAAGTAAAAATATTTAATAGCAGTCAAGCAGTTAAAAGATCACAGTGCTAATCAGTTTAGGCTAGGTTATGCTGTGAGGACAAACATCTCTAATATATCAGAAGCTTCAAATAAGTTTTAAAACACGCTGAAAATACATGTCGAATATAGATCACCCGAGGGACTCTGCTCGTTGCTGTTACTCAGATATCCAGGATAGCAAAGACTCCTTTAGTTTATAATGCTACCATCTCAAAAGAAAATATTAGGTTTCACCACCATACTCGAAGGGAACATGTAGAAAACTCTACTTACATGCTTAAAGGCTCTAAAATACCTCCACCTGAAAGTGGCACATTTACTGTTTCACTGAAATTTCATTTGCTAAGGCAAGTCACATGGCCATATCCATACCCTCAAAGTGGAGGGAAAGTATAATCTTTTTTTTTTTGTCTTCCCCCCCAGATTTATTGAAGTATAATTGTCATATGTTTTTGTACACATTTAAGTGTACAATGTAATGATTTGGTATTTGTATATATTGTGAAATAATTACCACAATAAGGTTAGTTAACACTTCCATCACCTCGCATAGTTACAATTTTTTTTTTGGTGGTGAGAACTTTTAAGATTTACTCTCTCCAGCAAAACCCTGGGCCACCAAAGCAGAGCACTCGAGCTTAACCACTTGGTGACAGGGCCAGCCCAAGAGGTCATTTATTTTTTATTTTGCATGGTCATGTAAAATATTTGTGGTTTTTTTCTGTTTAATGTATTCTATTTCTTTTTAAAATTTTTTACTATCTTTTTAACATTCTCACGTTGTGGTAGAGACACCTCAAACCTCCTGTACCCCCTTCTCAACTCCTCTGAGCAGTCAGGAGGATTATAATCAGCTTGTGACTCATTAGGAGCATCTGATGAGTGTTGGCCAGTGGATTGTGAGAAGTGAGGAGAATCACTTTCAGGACACAGAGATTTTTTTTCAGTAGTTCTCGTCTTTCTTTTTCTCCTAAGGCTTCAACCAGGGGAGCGCAGTGCTCCAGAATGCTGGTGCCTCTGGGAACCTGAACCAGCATTGCCCCGGAAGTCACTGGGGTTCTATTTGTGTTAAAAAACAGACATGTAGTGCTTTCAACCTCTGAGGCTTTGTTCGTTTGTTTGCTGTAGCATAATCCAGCATATCCTGACAAACACAGATATGACCTAAGACCTGTGTATATTCTCACGTCATAAAAACTATCTCAGTCAACTTAAAAAAATGATCCTAAAGCCTCAACTCACTTAAGAAAATAAAAAGACCTTTTACAATTCGAATAGAGCATTCTATTGGCCAGTAGCCTCCCTTTGTCATAAGTCCTCTAATGCCAGAGTTTTTAAATAAATCCCAGGAGTGACTTCAGCCAGATAGTGGGACAGGAAGTCCTACGCCCTCTTCTCTCCACAGAAATACTGATAAAAACAATATTGGGGCTAAAACATGCTTATGAGAGCTCCAAACTCCAGAATCTGGTTAAGAATTTGCAATACACCAACGCAACACAAAATTGAGGAAAAATGCTTTGAAAAGGGTAAGAAGAGCTGTACAACTTTGTCTGCTTCAGCCCCTGCCCCAAGCTGCCACAGCTCAGTCCCCAGAGACATCCACTCAGACCAAGATTTCGAGAGTGAGGGAAGCATCCATCAGACATCCCCAGCCTTTAGGGTGCTGCCCAAAAGGCTTACTTCTTTCTCACCTCTCTCAAAACACTGAGGCATCGGGACAAGTTAGAATGCTGGGGGAAGCTAAGCACAAAGGGGCGTGGGCTCTCAGTAGCCTCACAGCTCTGCAGGAATGGGAGAACCTTGAGACTTGACCTTCAGGTGGGAGGAAGAGAAGTGGAGCTTGCACCCAGCTGCCAGCATTCCAGGGCACTCCCCTAGGGAAAAGAGGAAAGAGGCTGGCAGCCACCAGCTGTATTAGACACTTCGCAAGTACTGAGAAAACAAGAACAAATGGGGCCTGGTCAGTGTCTTCAACATCATACTCCAACAACCAACACTCCAAAATAGTGTGAAGTTTGTTCACTGTCACCAAGATCACACTTTATAAAAACTCCTAATAAAAAAACCTCCAGTTTACTTTTTATCATAATTGCCATTAATTATTCCTAATATAAACTTAAAGTTCCAAATATACCTCAACTAAAATGTAGAACATTGTTAACACTGGTCCTAGAACACAAGTAAAGACAAAGTAAGACATACTCCTAAAGACTTCTTGAATGTATTAAATCCTATAGATGCTGATATGCGATTTATACCTATAAGTTGACGTAATTGTTTTTATCTTTATTTGGGTTTAAAAATATGTATTTTATGCTTTTGAAATGATACACATGTAATCAAAAACCTACACTTGGTGTTAGAATTTTTTCAACATTAAATTTCCTGCAATTAAGAGAAGTAGAATATTATATGTCCATTTTCTGGGATTACGAATAGTATTTTTTAATTAACAATATAACCAAATACTTAAATCCGTATCTTCTGTGCCTGAGCAAGTTTTTAAAGATTAAATTAAAAACGGAAAGCTAAGTAGTGCTCTAAAATTGAAAGACTAGACAATATATGATAAGAAAGGCAGCCTCTCAATTGCTGGCAGTTAACTTTGCAAATTCACCTGAATGTTAACTCAAAAAAGTCATCTATTATGTTCTCTGGTTGTTTTCTTTTTTTTTTTTTGGTTTTGAGGAAGATTCGCCTTGAGCTCGCATCTGCTGCTAATCCTCCTATTTTTGCTGAGGAAGACTGGCCCTGAGCTAAGATCCGTGCCCATCCTCCTCCACTTTATATGTGGGACGCCTGCCACAGCATGGCTTGACAAATGGTGCATAGGTCCGGACCCTGGATCTGAACTGGTGAACCCTGGGCCACGGAAGTGGAATGTGCAAACTTAACCACTGCATCACTGGGCTGACCCCTCTGGTTGTTTTCAAAAGAGGGTCAAATATATGCTATGCGTTAAATCACCAATCCACTAAGTTATTTTGACTTATTTAAGCATAGGGCTTATAGCATTCAGTTACTGAATGATTATAAGAAAAATATCAAGAATAAATTTATCACTAGAGTGTGTGTTTTTGTTTTTTCTTCTGAGAAGGATTCGCCCTGAGCGAACATCTGTTGCCAATCTTCCTCTGTTTTATATGTGGGCTGCCATCATAACATGGCCGATGAGTGCTGTAGGTCTGCATCAGGATCCAAACTGTGAACCCCGACCGTCAAAGTGGAGCACACCAAAGTTAACCACTACTGCAGTGGGGACAGCCTCTCGATTGTATATGTTTAAATTGTTTTCAAAAATATGGTGCAGTGCATGAATAAAAAAGTGAAACTTGCTATCATTCCATACATGAAGCTTTTCATAGATACATTTCAGTAGGTACATCCTGTTTTTACTAAATTTCCTTAATTATCGCTGTTATTGTAGCCACAATTGTCACTTAAAAGCCCATGTATAAATCATGGCTATTCAAGTAACCTTGGGGATAGGACTTTATCTCTTTTTATTCTATCTTGAGAGATTTCATCAATAAAACTAAGATAAACCAATACATGGTTAATCATGGGTTTTTTTTGCAAAAAACTTCATGAGTAAAAATATGCTTTCATGCTGTTCAAAGTTAAGGTCAGCACCTCAGTTGGAGCCCATGGAGCATAATTTAATAGGTGCAATCACTATCCATGTCTAGGAAGGTGAACTTATTTATTGAATCCATTGAGTCTACGTCTATTTCATTCTCTATCAACTTAGTTTTGTATCAAAATTTGTTAAATTACAACCAATTCTTTCCCAAGGTTGAAGCTTAAAGAACTCCCAATGGTCAAAGCTGGAATAACTTCAGAATCAAAATAAACAATGACAACATAGGATTACAACCTGAGGAATAAAATAAATGTCGCTGAGTCCATATTGATACAGACAAATAGTGGATACGTAAATCAGTGGGAGATAAGAGACGAATCTTCACTACAGAAGACTTCTAGATAATAAATGGAAAAGGAATAAGGGAAACAGAAAATCACCGTTAGACCATTGCAGTGCGAATTACCACAGGCAAGTTCCATGGATTAGTAGAAAAAAACTTTAAGTTAGTAGCATCGCTTTAAGAAAAAAGATCATGTTTACATATCCTCAAGATATCTTCTCCCAAATATTTATTAATTACTCTGGTACATATATTCACAAATTTCTTGATACTCATCTCTCTAGAAGGTAATTCATAATTCCTCTCTTCTTTAGAATGTCCTGAATTTAGCAACTGACTTTTAGCAGAGTATGGAAAGGAGACATAGTAACTTGAACATGGAGAAAGCTGGTAGACACCACCTTAACATAGTGATCATGATTAGTCTACCATAACAAGTAATGGTAGCTTGTACTGCCAGATAGAAGGTTGTAAGAAGAGCACCCACTTCTGTGGGATTTTCCCAAAAAGAATTTTTAAAACCCAGCCTAAACATGAGAAAACATCAGACAAATCCATACTAAGTATTCGATCAACACTCCTCAAAGGTATCAAGGCCAAGAAATGTAAGGAAAGACCAAGAAACTAACATATTTTGGAGAAAACTAAGGACATGTGATGAAAAAAGTGCAATTTTGTATCCTATGTTGCATCTTAAATTGGAAGGGCATTAGTAAAAACCTAGTGGAATACAAAGAAAGTCTGTGGTTTAGTTAATAATGTTGTTTATAGTATTAAATCTTCATTTTGATATGTTTATAATGGTTATTTAACATATCATCAGTAGAAGCTGGAGATGGATATACAGGAACTCTCTGTGCTATCTTTACAACTCTTCTGTAAATCTAACGTTATTTTGAAATAAAGATTTTTTTTTAAGACTAGGTTTTTGACATATGCAAACATTTTATTTTAATGCAGGTGACAAATTACATATGGGAGTTTTTGCATGTAGATGTCACTTACCAACTCTAAAAGAATTTCATTGGTTAAGAATTTTAAACAATGTTTTCCTTATGTCTCAGAAGTTTCAGAGATAAGATAACCTGGGATTTCTTGATATAGATTATAGACTTTCTATGTATGTTCCTGTCTGTATAGATGGAAGTGTGATGGCTAAATATTTTGTTTAAGAAAATATACCCTACCAATTAAAGACAATATTAACCTTGTCTTCAGGCAATATTTATTATTTTAAAATATCATGACTTCTCTTCTTCATAAATCCTACTATATTTATATTTTATTCTAATATTATCTGTTTTCTTTCTTCAAGAGTGTTTGGGTTTGTTTTTCTTCCTCTCGTCCTGCTTTAAACAAACTCTCTCTGCATTTTCTTAAAGTCACCACTCCCTCATAAATCATTCAATTCAAAGCTATAAAACAAGTTTATCTTATCCAGATTAATCATCTCAATCTTATCACCTTGCTCACAATCCCTGACAGGCAGCCTTGAGTTTATGTTGGAGTGCCAGCCACATAGTTCTGACTAGAAGCAGACCATGAGAGTGACCTTGCCCCACTCTAAATTTTATAAATCTAAATGTATCCTGCTAAATCTTTACTTGAGTAAATGTAAAAAAGGAAAAAAAATAATGGCAAATAATAGAGAAATATACACATAAGTACATTTATATTCACATACATAAAAACATACACATAAGGCTGAGTATTATTTATTTTATTTGCAAAAGACTACTTATACATCATAGCTTTAGGTAAAAGATTGGTTCAACACTCAGTATCTACCTTAGGGATATTTAATCTCAATTATTACATTTCTAATTATTCTTGTCAATAAAGTTATTATTTATTCTGTAAATTAACAGAGGAAAAATACTTGCAAAATGTGCCTATAAACCAATTGTTTTATTACGCTCTTGGTTGATGTAATTGTGCATTGTATATATTTCACCATTTCATAGTGCTCTCTGGCCATTAGTTATAAACTATTTTAGCGCAAATAACCGTTTCTTTCTGTTTCTTCCTTGCCAGGCTTTACCAAGTTGGACAGCCAGATAATGAGATAGCAACAGAGAGGAGAATGAGGAGGAGGAAGAGAGAGAGAGCATGAGGGAAAGAGCAGCACACACAGGAGTCAGAGAGAAGAGTGAGGTGGAGAGAGGAAAGGAGAAGAATAGTGAAGAGAGATGGAAGAATAGGACAATGGGAGTCCACGCTTATAACATGTCAAGGTCTGGTGCTTTGAAAATAATGAAATAAATACAAATTTAGTAAAACAGGTAGGCAGGAGGGGGATAAACAAAGATTTAAGTTGGTAACTGGGCTTTTGCAGTGAAAGATAATAGTTTCTGAAATGCCATTAATTCTGAGATCAGAAAACTTAATCATTTTCAAAGAAACAAGGAAAAACTGTATTACAAAGGCAAACACACACTTATTTTGGATTTTCCTTTTTCTGGGATATATATATAGACTGACAAATATTTTACATTTTGGCTATGCTAGTTTTCTATATTTCTGAGTAAAAAATTACCACAAAATTTAGAAGCTTATAACAATACGCATTTATTATCTCATAGTTTCCACAGGTAATGAGTCCTAGCAAAGCTTAACTTGTGTCTGTGCTCAGGGTCTCACAAGACTGCAACCAATGTGTCAGCTGGGCTGCATCCTCATCTTGAGACTCAAGTGGGGAAAGGTCCACCCACGAATTCACTTCAGATGTTGGCAGGATTCCTTTCCTAGAGGCTGTCTGACAGAAGACCCTGCTCACCTGCTGACAGTTGGCTGGGACCACTCTCCCTTCCTGGCAGCCACCTTCAGTTCTTTGCCTTGTGGTCCTTCCATAAGCCATTTACCATGTGGCTCTTTACTTCTTCAAGGCTACTAGAAGAGTTTCTTGGTCCAGTCTGCTGTGATGGAGTCTTATATAACACAACAAAATCACAGGAATGACTTTCCTGTCACTTTTGCCATGTTCTATCAGCTAAAAGCAGTTATTGGTTACCCCTATACTCAAGCAAAGGGGATTACAGAAGGAGTGACTCATTGGGGGGAGGGGTCACCTTAACCTGTGTCTGCCACACCTGAAAATAACAAAATCCTATATTAAAACTTTCATTCTAAATTTCACAAACATTTTTATTAAGTTATAGATGAACATATTTACTTTTACCTCCTTAAAAAACTCACACTCAGACATATTCACTGTTATGGTTAAACTTTATTTGTTCAATAATAATAAATGATAAATAAACATCTATTTGTGGGCATTTTAGTGCATTTATTAGTGGAAGAGGTCTGCAGTATTTCAAAGAAAATGTTCAGAAAGGGGGAGTGCATTTTTCTTTCTTTTCAATTTACATTCCTTTTGCATATTTTGCAATACCCTGCAGGAACGGCACTCACATACTCTGAAAGCACACAATATTGAGTTCCACTTCAGCCTTCCATCCCTGGTATCATCTTCTACTTCTCGGAATCAGGGTTCACATATTCTAAAGTTTTCTGGGATATTTCCTTTGTACTGATTCCTTCTTACATTTTTTGTTTGTTTTCTGTTTTATTTAGCACTTAATTAACAGGAACAAGAGTGGTTTGGAGTATGGCAGAGTCCATTCCAAATATGTCTTGGGCAATAAGGGTAATTGGAATGGAATTCTTTAGTCATAGAGTCATGGGCTGAATTGTGACCCTGAAAATTCATATGCTAGCACCTCAGAATGTGACCGTATTCAGAGATAGTATCTTTAAAGAGGTAATTAAGTTACCATGAGGTCATTATAATGGGCTGTAATCCAGTATTACGGGTGTCCTTAGAAGACAAGGAAATTAGGATGCAGACGTGTACAAAAGGAAAACCGTGTGAAGACACAGGGAGAAGATCGCTATCTAGAAGCCAAGGAGAAAAGCCCTGCGAACACCTCAATCTTGAACTTTCCAACCTCCAAAACTGTGAGAAAATAAATTTCTTTGTTTCAACCACCCAGTCCATGGTACTTTGTTATGGCAGCCCTAGCAAACTAATACACATAGACACATTGCTTATTATCAAAGTTGTATCTTATCACAACTCGAACCACAAAGCCATTGACTGATGACTGACATTGTCTCAGTCAGTTAATCAGACACAAGAACTGTAGCCACAGGCTACCCCTTGGCTGCTCACAGGACCTCTGTCAAAGGTGGGCCGAGATCTCCTTGTCCCAGCCAGCTGTCTCATTTTTCATCTGTTTACTTCAGGATGTAGACTAGAGAAGAGAGATGACGCAATATAAATCACGAGAACAACAGCCGCAGCTCAAGCCCCGTCTTATGACTGGCCAATCTCACTCAATATGCAAGAAAAAACAGTTTTTAAAGGTATCCTCCATGATGAATTAAAACTGGGAGTTTTACAAAAGTAAGATGAAAGGTTCTCCGTACTTCAAAGGAGTCAGGTGTCCATGATGCAGGGAAGTAAATGTTTGGTTTACTTTTGAACATTACCAGATCCAGAAAGCATGGAAAATTTCATTAGTAATTTGGCTTACAATGTAGAAATAAGATGTAACAGACTGGAAAAGAAAAAAAATAGTAAAATGTTAATCTTGTGACAATGGTGATTATTTTCTCTGCCCTCCTGAGAGATGTCATTATTTATATTCTTAATTAAAAGCGGCTTCTCCAGTGGCATTCAAATTCTCATGAGAAATCAAATGCCGTTTTACTAAAAAGGCATCGAAACATTCTACTTGCATGACATATTTTGAGAGGCAAAGCATAGTGTCCTTCCTGAATGCCTTTGAAGGGAGTCTGCAAGATGCATCCTTGATCTCAAGTGATGCTTGCACGACCAAAGGATGTACTGAACTTTTCTTTCATTTTACTGAGTCTACTTCTGCTCCAAGGGTTAGACGGTAAACTCTGAACCCAAATGATAATTTATCGTTTCTTCATCTTTTCTGCCAAAGGGACTCTGGATCTCAATTCCTTCTAGGTTCCCCAGATTTTCTGATGGAGGACTAGGAAGAGAAGGACATTATTTCTTGAAAGGTAGTGATGAACTATGGCTATTTTATATCATGATGAACAGTTTACAAAATAACATTGGCATTTTGATTGTTTGGTGTAAATATACGTATCCCAAAGGCCTCACAATCATTACTTTAGAACCAGGAGGAATACTGAGAAAATTTCTGCGCCTTTAAAGTTTCTGACCCCTGCAGGCTCATTTTCTGGCACAGTTAAGTTTCTGAAGATAATAAAGCACACATGGGTAAAATACACAAACTTTCTAAATCAAAAAGGGCAAAAGTGAAAGCACTGTGTCTTCCCGTGTACCTTTTACTTTTGTAATATCATTAAATAGCAAAATTCATATTAGGAATATATAAAATAAAATGCCGGTGGGAGTAGAACTTTTCCTCGAAATGCCTGTCTAGCACATCTAATTAGGTTTAAACTATAATTTAATACACCTTAGCAAGAAAACAGATAAATCACTTTTAAGAGTTTATGAAAATAGGATATAGGTGTGGTAGTACAAAGCATATATTTTATCTCCTGCATTGTTCTCAACAGACTTCTTCCTGAGACAACTAATTTGGAAAATATGCACTGTTATTTCTTGCCCATCCTGTCCCAAATGCAGCTGTTGCTTAATTACTTAACCCACAGATTTTGCAGCAATGAAGGCACCTTTCCATAACCAACCCAGAAAGCGATCTTTTCAAAATGACTACAAAGACAGCATAACGCACAAAATCTTTGGGAAGGTAAGAGAATGTAAAATCAAAAATTAAGTTTATGGTCTCACATTTATTTCCCTGATATGGTTCTAATATTCCCCACACCCTTACATAAACATGTCTTACTCTTCAATGATATGCGTTTCAAAAGATTGCTATGAATTTCACATGTAGGAGGTTGCAACAGCTAAGATATGAATAGCAAAATGTCAGGTAACTTTCTATATATCTGAGGGCACAATTATACATAAAAATGAAAAATAATTTTTAGCCACAGGTTACGTTTCAATTAAAATTTAAGGTAAGTGCAGTTTTCTCTCCTCCTAAGTCCTTGAAGATTTATAAGTCTTCATCATAAAATTTTCTCTATAGGTTTGTACTTCCAGTGGTGAAATTGGGATTAATCGAACAGCAGTGAAAAAGAAGCTACTGACCTACTCAAGAAGACTTCCGGAAAATCCCTTTGTTAGTGAAGAAGCTGCTGTGACCAGGTTTCAACATACAAAGAACATCCTGCTTGGTCTGCAATCTGCCCTGTCGTCTGACTTCACAGCTTTTGCTCCATCCTTTCAGTTTAGCTTGCCAGATAATCTTTGCTTGGAAAACAATACAAACTTGCAATAAGAAAAGCAGTATCAAAATAAAACAGTTATTTACTGTTTTTGACACTTTGTTATTTTTAAAATGTTTCGTAATTGCATTTTATCAATTTACAGAAAAAATACAGATAATTAAATGGAAATTTGCCCATTACCCAGATTTGAAGGATTGTATCTTCTTTGTATGTATGCATAGATTAAATTAAACAATATGAAAGCTTAATTTCCATCTCTACCTTTTTTCCTGAGATGAAGCTATTACAATATTTTTCTATAAGCCAAAGTTATTTAACATCTCTATACTTTCCTTAAGTGAAAAATACCTGAGCACTGTTTTAGCTATTATACACTACCCTATCTTTATTGTTGTGGTTTTCCAGAGGTAATTTTTTAACCTTTATTATTTAAACTAAGTAATGTTTATGATTTTTAGAGAATATAGTTAAATTACAAAGATACTTTTTCAGTTACTGGACTATTCATGTTTCTACAATTCTACTTCTTTCTCCCTGAAGGAAATTTCTTTCTCCCAGAAGGAAACCTTTTCTGTAAACCTAATTTTTAATGAACACAAATTTTTAATAATAAGAATCAAGCTATTTATTTTTTGATATGTTGAAAACGTATTGATGAAATCAATATGTTTAAAACCATATTACAGGCATACCTCACCAATATTGTGGGGTTGGTTCCTGACCACCATAATAAGGCAAATGTCACAATAAAAATTTTTTGGTTTCCCAGTGCATATAAAACTTACATTTACATTATACTGTAGTCTATTAAGTGTGTAATAGCATTATGTCTAAAAACATGTACGTGTCTTAATTAAAAAATACTTTATTCCTGAAAAATGCTAACCATCTTCTGATCTTTCAGAGAGTTGGAATCTTTTCACTGGTGGAGGGTCCTGCCTCCATGTTGATGGCTGCTGACCGATCAGGGTGGTGGTTACTGAAGAATGGGATGGCTGCGGTAATTTCTTAAAATAAGACACCAATGAAGTTTGACACTTCCATCGACTCTTCCTTTCACAAGTGATTTCTCTGTAGCTTGCCATGCTGTTTAATAGCATTTTAACCACAGTAGAACTTCTTTCAAAATTGGACTCAGTCCTCTCAAACCCTGTTGCTGCTTTAGCAACTAAGTGTATGCCATGTTCTTTCATTGTCATTTAATATCCTTTCTTGTTATTTCAGAAATCTTCACAGTATCTTCTCCAGGAGCAGATTCCATCTCAAGAAACCACTTTTTGCTCATCCAAAAGAAGTAACTCTTCATCCGTTAAAGTTATCATGGGATTGCAGGAATTCAGTCACGTCTTCAGGCTCCACTTCTAATTCTACTTCTCTTGCTATTTCCACCACATCTGCAGTTCCTTCCACCCCTGAAGTCTTGAACCCCTCAAAGTCATCCATGAGGGTTGCAATCAATTTCTTCCAAACTCCTGTTAATGTTGATATTTTGGACCTCTTCTCATGAAACACAAATGTTCTTAATGGCATTTAGAATAGTGAATCTTTTCCAGAATGTTTTGAATTTACTTTGCCTGGATCCATAAGAGGAATAACAATAGCAACTATAGCCTTATAAATGTATTTCTTAAGTAATAAGACTTAAAAGTTGAAATTCCTCCTGGATTCATGAGCTGCAAAATTCATGTTGTGTTAGCAGGCATGAAAAGCATTAATCTCGTTGTACATCTCCATCAGAGCTCTTGGGTTACCAGGTGCATTGACAATGAGCAGTCATATTTGGAAAGGAATCTTTTTTTCTGAGCAGGAGGTCTCAATAGTGGGCTTAAAATTTTCAGCAAACCATGTTGTAAACAGATGTGCTGTCATCCAGGCTCTGTTGTTCCATTTATAGGGTACAGTCAGAGTAGATTTACCACAATTCTTAAGCCTCCTAGAATTTTTAGAGTGGTAAATGAGCAGTGGCTTCAACTGAAAATCACCAGCTGCATTAACCCCTAATAAGAGCATCGCCCCGGCCTTTGAAGCTAGGACTTCTCCTCCCTGGCTATGAAAGTCCTAGGTGGCAATTATTTCCAATATAGGGCTATTTCGTCTACATTGGAAATCTGTTGGGTAGTGCAGCCACCTCCATTAGTGATCTCAGCTAGATCTTCTGGATAACTTGCTGCAGCTGCTACATCAGCACCTGCCACTTCCCCTCGCACTTTTATGTTATGGAGACGGCTTCTTTCTTTAGACTTCATGAACCAACCTCTGCTAGCTTCAACATTTTCTTCTGCAGCTTCCTCACCTCTCTCAGCCTTCATAGAATTGAGGAGAGTTAGGGTCTTGCTCTGGATTAGGGTTTGGTTTAAGGGAATGTTGTGGCTCGTTTCATCTTCTATCCAGACCACTAAAGCTTTCTCTATATCAGCAATGAGGCTGTGTCGCTTTCTTGTCATACCTGTGTTCACTGGAGTAGCACTTTCGATTATTTTCAAGAACTTTTCGTTTATATTCACAACTTGGCTAACTGTTTGGCAGAAGAGACGTAGCCTTTTGTCTGTCTCTGCTTTTGACTTGCCTTCCTCACTTAGCTTAATCATTTCTAGCTTTTGATTTAAAGTGAGACATGTGTGGCTCTTCCTTTCACTTGAACACTTAGAGGCCATTGTAGGGCTAGTAATTGGCCTGATTTCAATATGCCTCAGGGAATTGGGACACAGAGGAGAGAGAGAGACAGGGAAACAGCTGGTCAGTAGAGCAGTCAGAACACACACATTTGTGACTTGTTTGCCTTTTATATGAGCACAGTTTGTGGCGCCCCAAAACAATTACAATAGTAACGTCAAAGATCACTGATCACAGATCACCAAAACAAATATAATAATAGTGAAAAAGTTTGAAATATTTTGAGAATTACCAAAATGTGACACAGTGGCATGAAGTGAGCAAATGCTGTTGGAAAAATGGTGCCAATTTGCTCGATGCAAATCTTCAATTTGTAAAAAGCATAATATCTGTGAAGCACGATAAAACAAAGTATGCTTCCATGTTTAAAATGCAGGTTGGCAATCTAACATAAGAATATAAAAGTATGCACACATTTTAGTGTACTTTAACAACCTATGAAATCATTCAAAATATTAGAAAAATACCTGGTTTCAAACAACATATACAATACATTATTAATTAAAAAAAATAAAAGCCTAATGTTTACGGTTACCTACTTAATCATCTGACTGTAGAATTTAAATCAGTGTGTTAATAGTGCTAATCTTTATGTAGAGGAATTACAGATTGGTGTTACTTTGTGTGTGTGTGTCTGTGTGTTTAGGATTAAGTTATAGGTTGTATTTCAAGTTCTTTAATTGGTATAGAATTCTGGTTTAATCAGTTTGTTAAATTTAAGGCAGGGATTATATTGACAAGATTAAATTTTTGTTAAAAAACACTATTTCACAGGTAAACTAAATTTTGTAATCCATACTTGTCTACGTATTTGGGGACTCAATAAAAATCCTGTACCAATAAATAGGCCAATTATTAACTACCAATTATTAAATAAAATCATTTTTGAATGGAGCTATAGGATCAGTAGCTGAATTACTAAATAAAGGTTTCAATATTATTTTAATATTATTTTCTGAAAAATGCTTTTTTAATTAGTTACTCATAAATTTATTTGTAAAAAGATTCTAGTTTAACATAAAAAATTTTATAAATTTTCATTCTAAAAAAATTGTTAAGGTAATTAAAGAAAACATAGTAAAACTCCTACTTCAGAAATCTTTGTACATTCTTGGCATCACAGTAAATGTGTTTTCCACCTTGTTTGTGAAGACTGCCTGATATCATTTATTTGAAAATAATTTACTGACATTCTAAACAATTAAATAAATGTTTAGTCTTAGGAGAGAGTCAATTCACACAAAGTAGAGTAATTTTTATTAAAATATATTTGGCAAGGGGTGCTCAAGTGGAACATTAGCAAAATTAATCTGATAGCAAATACTCTCTGTTTTTTTCTGTAACTTCCCCCTAGTTTCCAGGATTGACAAGCTATTCTCATCTATTACACGTTATATCTGACTGTCTGAATATCACTTGCTAAATGGTAGATTTCACACGTCGTATTGCTTGTCAGTGTCATGTCTTCCAGAACCTGAATCTGAGTTAGCACGTGGTGCAGAGTCCCTCCTTAGTCTATGCCATAGTGGTTGAGCCTGGATAGACTTGCCATAGTGGCGAGTGTCCCACAGGTGCCAGAGCAAATGTGGCACATTTTTATCCATTTCTCCTCACATTGCTTTTGCTTCAAATCTTATTTGCTGATTTTTCTGACACAACTAAATTTGGCTGATATTAGTAAAGAAGTGGCCACATAGCCATAAAAAAACCGAGTGTGATTCTATTCTGCCTTGATCATCATCAATCAATTTGTCATTTCAATCTTGATGGCTTATCCCTCAGCCCAACGTAATGTTGTAAAGAGGAGAAAAATTCATTATATAACCATAGCATAGAAAAGAATTGCTGTGAAAGTCACATTTTGATAGATAAGCTTAAAAACTTATCTCCTTATCCAAATAGGAAAGTTGTAGTATATACAAAATGCCCACTTTTATGATATAAATGAAATACTACTAATAATGATATTCTAGATGATAATTTGCTCTTGAATTTTCTATTCCAATACAAGCTCTGGTTCTTGCTAACTCATTATCATAAAGATAAACACAGTTTGAAAGGAGTCTAAGTAGGACCAGACACAAGTGAATAATAGAAGCAAAGGTGTGACAAAACTTCACAAAGCTAAAAGCATACCTGTTTTTGTAATTCACACTAAATGGAAAAGATACTGGACTTTAAAACTTTATACTCAGAGCATATTTAATATGTAAATATTAGTACAAGTAAACATAGTAGAATTAAGAGGAAATATGGATTTAACCGTAGGCTTAACAAATACTAGCTTTGTTAGGCTTAGGAAATACTAGTTTTGTTTTTTGAGATTTTGAAGGTCAAACATCATGTGACAAAATGCACTTCATTTGGTTCCTCAGGTTGACAAACCCCCTCAGCTTCCATCTTTAAAAGAAGGAGATATACATTTTCAATTACACACGTGTGGAAAGCGCTAAGTTCAATTTAAGCAGGATGAAGCCAAACACTTATTATAACTGCAGTACAAAGTAACTATAAATGAAGAAGTAAAAATTTAAAAAATAAAGAATATGCAAACAACAAAGATAACTATCATTTACATATGACATCTGGGTTGATATATTTCATAAGTTCGTGTGTTTATATACCATAGCCGTAGTTATAGTACTTTGCAGGCCTATTGTATGTAAAGAACTGAATATTTCAGTGGGGACACCAGAGTTACCAAGAATAATGCATTTAAAGCAAGGTTCATTTGCAATATGTCAAGAAAGCAGAACAATTTACTGTTCTGAGACAAAATGTTCTGCAAATCACCAAATGGCACTCCAGGAGAATTTGGTCACCCTGCCTACTTCTGCACTTCTTCAGGAAATGTAATTTGATTAAGTTACTCCTTTAATTAAAAAATAAATAACCAAGAAACCAATAAGGATTTGAGGATAGTACTCAGAGTATATAACCTACAAACACACGCACACACTTACACACACAAACAGCCCAATCAAACGTCCTTTAACCTAAAAAGACAATCTAACACAAGCATGTTCCAAATGTACAATTTTTTCTATGAGTGTGTTTTTGGAGAGCGTTATTCTTAGTCTCAGATTGAATTTCGAAATTAAACATCCTTCTGTCTTGATTCCAGACTCCTAATTCAATCATCAAGATAAATGACAAATTATGAGTTAGTTGTAGTCTGAATATAAGTCATTAGCTTACTTTCTAGTTTTAGAAATTTGGAAATATAGTATTTTCAACCACTGCTGAATTAATCTATGAGTACAGGTACCTCCGGCTTCAGGTAATAGCTAGAAAAAAAGGGTGTTGGCTCTTTGCAAAAGATTTGCATGGCTTGGAGAATTTACAGCTAACTGTTTTACTCTCTGTATTGATTATAATTTTCATTTCCCTAAGATACAAAATATGAAGACATGTTGACTCTGGTGTGATCTAAAGGATAGGAAGCAATGGTGTCTGCATCTGATTTTTCAGTATGTTATGACATGAAAGAACCCCAGATCCAATAGCATAAGGCTCCAATTGGCTGCAATAAAACCTACCATTTTCAGACTCTCATAGCTGCTTTCAGATATTTCAGGCCCCTCGTTCTTCAGTTGAACTATAACCTTAATTTTGTATCTGTAGTATCTGATAATATTACTTTTTGCCAACTAAGCATCTAGTAAATATAGACTCCTGACTAAACATCCAGTGGATACAGACTGCATGGTTCTGAAAGTAAGGGAGAGGCTTGGTTACAGTTGTTTTTCTGAACCGTTCTTGCTTCTTACCTTGATATTTTGCTTGGACAAATGGCTGACTCCATGACCAATTAACCTCTAGTGCTGCTTATCTGCTTTAGCACTTCAGGCTAAGTGACTGTGTGTTTCAAATGAGTTCAAATCAGTGTTGTTACCTGCAGTTCTGGGGATCTATCAGGAGAAAGACAGCATCAAACATTCTTTACTTCTAATATGAGAGATATAAAGAAGGCTCCTTCTTATATCCTGATACTAGTAATAAATAAATTAAAATAGAAAATGATAGAAAAAGATACCGTTGAATGGTACCTTACGTCAAGAAGCTCAGTGTCCAGTGTTGTAAACAAAATTTTGAAAGTTATTATTTGCTTTATGTTTTTTGAGGAAGATTAACCCAGAGCTAACGTCTGCTGCCAATCTTCCTCTCTTTGCTGAAGAAGACTGGCCCTGAGCTAACATCCATGCCCATCTTCCTCTACTTTATATGTGGGATGCCTGACACAGTATGGCTTGACAAGCGGTGCATAGGTCCGCACCCAAGATCTGAACAGGTGATCCCCAGGCCGCCTGAGTGGAACGTTGGAAGTTAACCCCTATGATTTGCTTTGATAATAGTTGTGATAGTAGATGTGATATATGGGAGTATTTTGGGTTTTTGTTGGGTATTTTGGTGAGGAAAATTGGCTTTGAGCTAACATCTGTGCCAATCTTCCTCTCTTTTGTATGTGGGACACTGCTACAGCATGGCTTGATGAGTGGTGTGTAAGTCCACATCTGGGATCTGAACCTGTGAACCCAGGGCTGCTGAAGCAGAGCATGTGAACTTAACCACTTTCTCCAGTGTCTGTACGTTCTGGCAGGGAGTTCTTGACGGGGGTGGATAGTACGTTGATCGATTTCCTTTTAATTAAAAGGAAATTAAATGCTTAATTTCCTTTTCTTTTCTTATTGAAAGGAGTGTGGCAAGAATGTTGCAGTAGAAGTAGCCAGACTGCAGCACAAGTTTCCCAAAGTCCAAGCCAGCAGGAGGGCTCGCGATGTGCTACGGTGCTGGACAGGAGAAGGCTTGCAGAAGGGGCTTTAGGGAGAGGCCCACGGGGTCTGCACCCAGGGGAGGCACTGGGCGAGGGTGGGAGTCCAGACGCTCCTTAGGGCCCTACGCCCCTGAGAGGGCCAGAACCAAGGGCCCTGGAGGAACCTGTGCACCTGTGCGGACCATCGGGGGGGGGGGGTCCTCTCCCCACCCCCATGCTTCGGCCTCCTTTGAGACACTGAAAGCTGGCTTCAGCATGTGTGGGCGTGTGGGCGCATGTGCATGTACGTGCAGGTGTGGGCATGCATGTATGTATGGGTGTGAGCATGCATGTACCTGTGGGTGTATGTGTGCATGCATGTGTCGGTGTGAGTGTGCATGTGCATGTGGGCATGCACGTGCATGTGTGGGCATGAGTGTGCATGTTTGTGTGTATCATTGGGCTGGCCCCTGCTACATGTGAGTTTTGAGTAGGGAATTATTGTGTCCAAGTAAAAACATCAATCACATACAAACAATGTCATTAGTTCATGTTTGACTGAAAATATCTATTGTTATCCCTCCGTATTAAAAATATAATTCTCTTCTCTATAGAATCTTAAGCCAAAGTATACATTTATTTTTCTGTAATGTTTTGAAAATATTATCCCATTGTCTTATGACTTTCATTATGGCTTGTTAGAGATTAGTTGTATATCTAACAATTGTTCATTATAAGTAGTATATCTTTTTTTTCTTGCTGTTTTACAATGCTTTTCTTTTACTTTGGAATTCTATATTTTCACTGTAATTTTGTGGATAAGTTATTTCTTTTTTAACTATTCTGGCTGGAATGTTTTCGTGCTTCTTTATCTAGGGATTCGAAATTTTCATCATTTTTAGAAACATACTCAGCCATTATCTTCAGGAAGGTATTTTGTTGTCATGTCTTCTCTTCTTTATTATTTTAATAAAATAAACAAAAATTTTAAAAAGAAAGAAGCAAGCAAAAAACTATTATTTACATGTAGGTTAGTTTACTTTATGAATGTTTTTATCCTTACATACTGTGCAAATATTTACTGCTTTGTGGAAGTCTACTATATGTAGAGAATTGGCCATGGAGAAAGGAGATGAAAGTTACCCTTGAAATTTAATGTGATTTTTGATATACTTGCATTTAGGTGTAGCATTTTAATATTTATTGAATTGTTTGGTCTTTTATTTTCAATAGCTTTTTCATTAATTGAAACACATTTTTAGAATTCCATTTTAAGCTATGTATTGCCTTTTTGGTCTATATCCCTTTTTATTTTTTTATTATAATTGTATTAGAAATTAAAATCCTTATCTTTACATAGTCTATTACAGTGAATATTGTGCTAATTCACATAAAATATAGAAATCTTGTAGCTGTATAAGGCTTCCCCTTCTTCCTTTGTGTTGTAGTTATCATAATGTGTTACAATTATATGCTCTATAAATCCAATAAAACAACGTTATACTTTCCATTTTAAACAGTCATATGTGAAGTAATTGGAGATAATTAGTATTCTTCACATTCTTGCATGGCCTTTTCAATGGATTCCGGGTTATTTCAATCAGTACTTTAATAATACCGTTTCACTTGCTCTAGGCCTTTGTGGTTTCTTACGTGAAATCCACAGTCATTCATACTGTTAGTCTCCTGTGTGCCATGTGTCAGGTTCCTGCCTGCTTTGAAGACTTTCTCCTCATCTTTGGTTTTCAGCAGTCTGACCATGATGCACCCTGACGTGAAATTATCCAAATGCATCCTGTTTATGGTTAAATGAGCAGCTTAATTTTGTAAATTATAGTATTTCACTAAATTTTAGAAGGTTTTGGTTATTCTTCCGTAAAATACTTTTCTGCCATGTCATATCTTTCTAATCAATTCTTCACAAATTGCTTCTATATTAGATCTTTAAATTTTTTTCATAGGACCTGGTGGGGATTTTCCGTATTTTTCAATCTATTTTCTCTCACTTCTGATTAAATGTTTCTTATGGAACTATTCTCTTCCCTCTTTATCTCCATTCTGATATTAGGCCTATTTAGTAATTTTTATTTCAAATATCTTTTAGCTCTAAAATTTCCATCTGGTTGTTTTTCTTCTATTTTTTTTTTTTTCTCTGCTAATACATATTACCTCTTCATTCATTATGGAACTATTTCCCTCACCTCACTGAGCATAGTTACAATAGCTTCTTTAAAATGTGTGATAATTTCAATGTCTCGGTCATCTAGGGCTGGGATTTACTGATAATTTGTCTAACCCTGTGTCTGCACATAATGTCTCTTTTTATTTCCCCTGCCTACTTTTGACATTCCTCCTTTTTACTGGTTTTTCGCAATGCTGTATTAGACCTGACTGGGTCTATGGGGCTTCTTTAATCTGTTGGTTTATAAGTTTCCATCATATTTAGAAATTATTTAGCCATTATTCAAATATTTTCTACCTCTCTTTCTTCTCTTTATGCGATTTTAATCATACACATATACTTCACTTCTTGATATCGTCCCACAGGTCATTGAGACTGTGAAATTTTTTCGAACATTTCCCCCTGGCCTTTATTTTAGAAATTTTTGATGGGTTTGTCTTCCTATTTACTTAACATTTTTCCAGTAACGTCTAAACTGTTAATCCCATTTAGTGGACTTTTAAAAGATTTTAGATATATTTTTCATCTCTGTAATTTTCTTTTGGTTCTTTTTATTATATCTCATTTTTCTCTTCCCCATTTGTTTTACAGTTTTTCGTAGTTTAATAGCTTTTTCAATGTCCTTCTCTATTAATTCATCATCTCTATCATTGCTGTGTCTGTTTCTAGTGAACTGTTTTTATGCTGTTTGTGTGTCACATCTTTTGCTGTTGCGTCCAGGAATTTTTATTATATCCCGAGAACTGTATACTTTACATTGTTTAGTATATGGATTTTGTTGCTGTTGTTATTTGTGGTTCAGTTTGAACTCTTCAAATTTTGTTTTAAAACTTGATTTATGCATTCCTAGATTTACTCTAAACTAGATAAACTTTGTCTGTATACCAAAGACCATCTCCTCTGTGGCATCTACTGAATGCCCTGGAGGATCTTTGTGGGCTCTCCACTCTGGTTGGTGGAAACTGGAAGGATTCCCCTTCTCTGTGAGCTCTGGGAGGTCTGCAGCCCAGGGCTCCCTGGTCACTCTTTGCCCAACCTCTTGGATATTCACTTTATGCATCTGGCTCTCAATGATTAGCAAAGAATCAAGGTGTTCCCTAGGCAGATTCTGAAACTATTTTCTGAGTAGTTTTCTCCCCTTCAAAACTCTGTTCTGCAATTTCCAGTCTCTTGAGATTCTCTAAGTTCTGTATCTGTCACTTCAACGCAGCAAGATAACTGCCTCTTGCTTTAGATTCTGCTCCTTGATCCATGATCCAGAACGAGTGCCTTTGAAGAAATCCTGAATGATGGAAAGTCTCATCTCATTTGTTGTCCTGTCTCTCGAGGATTTCAGTCATGTACTGCCTGGTGTCCAATAAGTAAATTGTGTTGTTTCATATGACTGCTCAATTTTTCTCATTGCTTAAGATAAATCCAGTTTTGGTTAAACCATAATGTCTGGAAGAGAAGTCCTCAGAACTCAGTTTTAATTGGAATGGACAAAAGGCTATGATGAGATATTACACTGAAGAGAGTCAATTAGAGTACATCTGGGCCTAATTTGTATGAAGTAATGGGGAGAGAAACTTAGATCATGCATTACCTACATTTAGTATATTAACCTGGTAACCAGAGTCTTTCAGAGTAAATATTCTCATTGATTCACAAAGTGGACTAATATCAACTATATCACTTGATGTTGGACAAATCAGAATGATTAGATTTAATAAATATTTGAACATTCAGTAAAGCACAATTATCCTAACTGAATTCTTTTCTCCAGCTTAATTGATCCAGTGTTGAACTATTTCACAGCGGCTTTCTCGTAAAAGCATTATTTCCAGAGTTGCTTTCATTATTATATCCAGTAGATTTGGTGGGTGTTTTTACAGGTTTTCCTTTGCAAAGACATTAACTTTAATAGACCGCCCATTGATGAAGTGGGAAGCAAGTAAGCGGCCCTCCCAGTTTCTGGTAAGACCCAGGATTGTGAATTAAACACAAAAGTTAAATAAGACAACTATGTGATTGTCTAATTTTCACATTAATCTTGAGTTATAGTCCATTATTCCCTTCTTAAATTAAGTGTAGTTTTATTGGCTAATGGAGAGATAAGGTAAAATATATGCTGGTGGTGTAGGTGCTTGGTTTCTAATTAAGCATTGAAGTTTGTTTAAAATGAAAATGAGTGCATTAAAATTAGTTATGTATCTTTCAAAATGAGTTATTTTGTAATTAAATAACCAAGTGGGATCTCTTTTTCAAGAGTGCTAATCAAGTTGCATGAGTGAAAATGCACTGTCATTGATTTAAGGTCAAGAAGGGAAACACTTGCCACTTTTAACCCTACTCAATGAAACAAAATAAAGCATCGCATCTGGGTTATTACCAGAAGTAAGAAAATAGATCAGGATTCCCATGGTCAAGTTCAACAGATTAATTTTTTAACTATTCTGCCAGATAAATAAGTTAATGATTTAGTTTATTACAATGTGCAGCATCGATTTTATTAAATTTACAATAATCTCTACTAAATATTAATCACTAGATACTATCTAATGGCATAGAATATTTATATTGTATGCATAATTCTTCAAGTAAAATAGTGAAGTCTATAGGAATTTCTAGGTATTCATTTTTACTTTGATTTGCATTTTAACATTGGCAAATGATTTAAAATTTGTTTTGTTGATGATCTCATACAGGTAAACAAGGAAAAGCAAAATGATCTAAATAAATATGTGAATTCAGAGTCTTAAAACCTTATTCTCTTTTCAGATTACAGAGAAATGAGATGCTCTATATAATTGTAATAAAAGAACACAATAAGCAGGCTTTCTGCTGCTGTTGACATAATTACTTAGTCTTCAATACCTTGTACATTCCAGTCCTCCCTCTCTGTTGGCCATCGATTTGACATTAGAATACATGCTCAATTCTCTTCTATCATGAAAAGAAAACAGAACATCAACAAGTAAGCGGGCAGATACACAACAGAACGATAAAAGATACATTTATTTAACACAATAACATGCCTTTAGGATGCTATTTATCTACTTTTCCTTAGCAACAAAATGAATGATTGTAAAGTCTACTTGAAGACCCTTTTCATTCATTTTGCTGAGCAATCTGTGTGCACCATTCAATCTGGATACACCACTAAGTTCTGGATTTCTTTCTTTATTAATTTGTCCTCTAAATTTACTGGATCTTTTTCTGGAATTTCTATTAATCAGATCCTGGGCTTCCATAGCTGATTCAGTCATTTTATTTACTATTTCCTATTACCTGGTGATCATTTCTAATATCCAAGCCATATTTTCAACACTGTCATTAAACAGTTTTCAGTAAACAAAATTTTGCTTTTGTAGTTCTCATTTTCAAGAGTTCCGTCTTGTTGAAGTGCTTCCTGGTTTGTTTGTTTTCACAGCGTCTGTTCTTGTGATGTGCATGCAGTATCTTCTCTTTTCCCTGATTTTGTAGTTTTCTTTTCAGGTTTTCCTCTGCTCATTGCATTGCCTATGCTTCTTCAGAGCTCCAATTTCTATTTGTTTGGTTTGATCTCTTTCCTTGACTGTGAAGGAAATAAAGCTTGTGAAGATAAAAAAGCCAATTGTTCAATATTTACTTAGCAAATATATGTATATATATTTAAGTCAAGCAATAGGCTAGGCATTGGGGACACAGTAGTGAACAAAACAATGCAGAGACCATACATCCATATAAACAATATTGTAAGGGGTGGGAAATTCTAATAAAAAAAGAAGCAAATGGAGGCAACAGGAGTAAGTAGTTATAAGGCATCCGTGTGCTGGCCCCATGAAGAAGTGGGTGGAGACTCAGCAGGTTCTTTGCAGGACGCAGATATACATTGATTAGAGATTCTTTAAAATTTAATCGGACATATTCCGCAGAGAGGAATACTCTATCACACGCCAAATGAGAATCGGCTTGGTTGCTGGAATTTTGGAGGTCCAGAAGGGAAAAGGGGTCTCACCTTTCCACATGCATACTTTTTATTCAAACCTCCCTCTTGTGATACAGCGCTTCACTCCTATCCCAGCTGTATCTGGTTTCCATTTTTCCAGAATCCCTCAGGCTCAGCCTTTCTGAAGACTCAATCTCTCTTCTTTTGTTACAGTGATATTGGGAAGGTCACTCGTAGTTTAAAGAGCAGAGGTTTCTCTATCTTCATTTCAGCTCCTGCCTGAACAGCTGGTTTTATAGGAACATGACTCCTCAATTTTCTGACCCTTTCAAAGCTTCTGCTACAAATAGGCTTGCTTCTTATTTGTTTCCTCCATGACAGATATTTAAATGTCAACTTTCTTTGCCTTGCTAAATCAGTTCCTACTTGTCCATTGGTATTACCATTTTCCAAAATTTTATTGAAGTCTCTCCTCTGGTGTTCTCTCCTATGTTCTTTGTTTGTGGGGCTTTTTATTCAATCACTGTCATTTAAGTCAATACCAGGAGCGAGGCGAGGTATGGTGCATGTTTCCTCCATGTTATTTGCTAAGTGATTCTTGTAGAATGCAGATGGGATCGCTTCCCTGCTACGGAAAATCCTCCTTCCTTCCCTACTGCTCTGAAGATAAAGCACGCAGTCTTTAACATGGCTTTCAACGTACTTCATGAGTTGAAACTCAAAATAGTTATGCAGTATAATAATTGCAGTACAATAATAATAACTATTAATAATATATTATATCATTAATAATTATAACCATTATTAATAACTATTTGTATTATTATATTAGCATTTTTGTATCACCACATGCCAGTTACTATATTATCTCATTTAATCTTCAAAACATCCTATGTTTATCTTACCTTGGATAAAGACTTGTTTTTAATCCCTCTTTTATCAGTTAAAGAAAAATAGATGTTCAGAAATTATTTCACTTACCCAAGATAATCCAAATGGTTAGTTACTGGATGTAACTAACCAACATAATCAGATTCAATACTGACAAAATTTAAATTTGTTTTCTACATGATTCTATGGCTGCTACTATGGTGTGGTATGGTATGGTATAAATTGGTATACTGTAGCAGACAATATAGTGTAAGATAAGATATCATAAAACAGGAAAGGATAGGATGGGATCAAAGAGAGTGCACAGTACAGGATGCTCATGGTATAGGGCTCAAGCATCTGGCTTAATCTCTTATCACTGCCTTGCTCCTTGAATCTAAACTCTATTCAACCTGAACTTCTTTCAGTTTCTCCAGTTTTCCTAATTTCTCATAATTTTTCTTGCCCAAAGTCGTGAATCAGGCAATTCCAGATGCATGAAATACACTCCCCAACACCTCTACTCTTCCAGGAGCTTTTCCTCAATCTAACTTTAATGTTCCAGTTAAGGAAACTTTTCATCTCTATCAAGCACTAAATCACAGTGTATTGCAATCACCTAAGACATGGACACATTTCCCTTAGTTTTTGTTTAAGTTTCATGAAGTAAGCATCGTGTAATTCCTTTTATTATACCTCATTACTTTGCTCGGCCTAGTGAGTGTCCTATAGTTCTCAATGAGATTATAATAACTGTATTAGTTTCCAATTTCTGCTGGAACAAATTTCTACAAACTTAGTGGCTTAGAGACCAAAATCTGTCTCATTAAGTGAAATCGATGTGTCAGCCACGATATGTGTCTTTATGGAGGCTCCAGGGAAGAATCTGTTTTCTTGCCTTTCCAGCTTCCCTCATTTCTTGGTCTGTGGCCCCCTCCTCTACCTTTAAAGCCAACATTAGAGGAGTGAGTTGATAACGTTCACCTGCCTAAGATCTAGTAGTAAGTAGGAGAGCCATGACTCAAATGCAAGTGGAGAGTCCAAAGTTATATCTCTTTTAATGAATATTGTTTTTTCTGCCCAACATTTCTTGCCCATCTTGTAAAATACTCTTCTATTCCTCTTGCCATATAATTCTACTGTGTGTCACATGGTCTTATGTGATTGTTTACCAACAGGCCACAAAGCATTTTCCTGAACCAGTTGTCCTTCATGGAGCCACTCAAGCCTTCCACCAAATTTCCCTTTTTTTTTTTCTTTTAGCCTAGTGAACATTGGCTGAGTTTCTGTCTTTTGCAGCCAAAAGCATTGAGTCAGTACTTCAACTCTACTGCATCACCTTCCGGTGATCATTTAGTGTGATTTCTAGTTTACAAGAGGATTTACATATACATTACTTTACTAAATAATCAGAGAAACACCAGCATTTGGGATGTTTTCTCCACGTTAGAGACAAATAATTGAAATCTGAAGAAATGATTCCTCCTTTCGTTATATTTGTTACATATATTAGATAGATTAGATAGATAGATAGATAGATATTGTTGAGAGTCAAGATTCCTCAGCAGATGAGCTGAATGAGGACAGGGAGATGCTATCTTATTCCTCTCTAGTCCTTATAATGTGTATTACATATCATATTAGTTTTGTACGGCTGCCATAACAAAGTACTATAAACTGCGTGGCTTAAAACAACCGAAATTCATTCTCCCACAGTTCTGGAGGCTAGAAGTCTGAAATCAAGTTGCCATCAGAGTCATGCTCCCTCTGGAACCTGCAGGTGAGAATCCTTCTTTGCTTCGTCTCAGCTCCAGCTGGTTTGTGGCAATCTTTGGAATTCCTTGACCTGCACCTACAGCTCTCCAATCTCTGCCTCTGTCGTCACATGGTCGTCTCCCTTCGTGAGTCTATGTCCTTCCTCTTCTTACAAGGACGCCAATAATATCAAATTAAGGGATTATTCTAGTCAAGCATGACCTCATCTTAATTTAACTAATTACATCTGCAATGACTCTATTTCCAAATAAGGTCACATTATGAGGTTCTGGGGGTTTGGACTTCAACATATCTTTTGGGAAGATGCAATTAAACCCATAACAGATGCTTAAATAATTAATAGTTGGATAAATGATGCAGTAGCATGTAAGGGCCTGTTTAAAATATTTAGTATAACAATACATGCAGACACAAAAAGCTCGCCATCTCCATTTTGTACTACTAAAAGGCAGCTCTAGCTTGTGCTCTCTGCCAGTAAGAGGAGACCTTTAAAAATAAAAGACACACAATGCAGTGACAGTGGGGAGTATCCAATTAAAAGTAAAGAGTTGAGATTTGTTGCTCCCTAGATCTCTTCTGCTTTTTAGATGGTATTTTAGTGATAATGTCCTCATCCTCAGTATGTGAAAGCAATCAGGGAGCCGATGGCAATAGCCAATCCTTGACTTACCTTGCTGCTCCAAAGCCAGTCTGTTGCTGATTTCACCATTCTTTCCATGCTTGCTAATAAGTGAGGAGCAATTATATTATATACAGAGGCAGATTTACTGTGAAGCTAATGAAGATGAAGCTTCAGGGGCTTCCCGTTGCATGGCCCCCTTCCAGGACCTTGTGTCTAATTTAGTTTTAGTAATGTCGTGAGCATTTTTAAAAGATTATTGCCCAGATTGTGTAAGCTTGAGGCCTCACAAAACCTGGATCTGCCTTTGAACAAATTCTAGGGAGAGTCAATTAATTATCTGACATTTTGATTGGCAGATTCTTAGTTCTCCAGAAATGGTGAAACTGTTCAACAGAAATGGTAAAATGAGAATAACATATTTTGAGCTGGCATAATCAGAGTATATTGTTCTGTTTGGTACCCCACCAGCAGAAGACTAGTCTCTTAGTCAGTTTTGTTTACCAGGAATTACAGACCAGACTCTTGATCATGATCAGCCATGGGAATGTAGAGGGCTCAAAGTGGAGGAGGCTGGGCAGTTGATGGCCGTTACTTTGGTTGATGTTTGGTGAGGATTGTTACTTTCAGTGAACACATAAAGAGGAAATGTGAACCTCTTTATGGAGGAGAGAGAGTGCAGGTTAAACGGAGAAACATGGACCATGAGCAACTTCATCAAAGTCAAAGAGGGAGCTATGTGCTGCCAAAGATTTCTACTCTTGGGGCCACAAATGGATGCATACTGTTAAATGTCCCATAAGATAGCACAAATGAGGAAACAGTTGCGTAGTTAGGCTGGGAATCAAATTAAAGATTTTTAAAAAATTCTATGATATCTCCCTGTGTTTCCTTTTGAATCTCACTACAACAGGAGCTTGTTCTCTCTGGTTTACTTACATCTTATTAAGTGAGATTTGAAGAACTAAATACCTCAGAAACTAAAATAGTAAATGTTGAACGGCGGAATTTCAAATGTTGTGATGCTTAGGCACAAAAATGTTCTTGATAGAAGATTATGATGAGCACTTCCTAGATCATAACCCACAGGTGTGATCAGCCCTGCAACAATCGTTGGTTTTAGAGCTTGTTCCATATCATCTAGTCACTCATTACTCTCTATATTTTATCTCCCATTTTTCCAAGTTTCTTTTTCACATTCTCTCCTACCTTGACTAAATGTTGACTCTGATCGCTTATTTCTGCTTTAGTATTTTTTTAAAACACTGTTGATATTCACTCTTACCCATATCAGGTCTTTGTTCCAATCCAGCTTCTTGTTGAGGTTACTCTGGTCATACTCTTTAGTTCAGCTGACTGTGCCTCAACCCCACTCCGGAAAAATTCCCTATTCTTTTTTTCCTTTTATCCAAACTTCTAACCCATTGAGGTGCAAAAAGATTAAGTGATTTGTTTACCAACACATGCAAAAGTAAAGCAAAAAATAGAACTAACTTATTTAATTACCTGCCCTATTTTTCTTTCCAACTTTAATGCATTGTGTAGAATCTTTTTTTTAATGTGTTAAATAATCACCATAAATCTTTTATGTTTTTCCAGAGAATAGCCTTTTCATGAAAGATCCAGAATAGAAACTGCTTATTCCAATAGGGACCAATATTCACAGTGCTGCTTAATTCAGCTTCCACAGAATGCAAAAATATATTTTGCAATGCAATAGGCTCATTAGTTATTACATGAATTAAACTGTCTACCTAGCATCAATATTATTCCTAACTGAAAGTAGAACTTTATCCTCAGTTCTTTTCAGATAGCATCAACTATTCAAATATGTCCCTTAATTTTCACTATACTGAGTTTATTTTTGAATTTCAGAAATACTCATTTGAATTCACTTGATTATTCATCTCCTATGTCCATATTTATATTGAGTAAGAAAGTTTTTTAAAAACAAATTGCTAGTTTTTAGTTGAATACTTCTAAAATATATTTATAACTGTAATAATTTTCTAAACTATGCTTTTAATTTTGAACTCACAACCTAATAAAATAGATTTATTCAATTTTATATTGCTAGTTGCCACCATAACTAATCATGTGTCTTCTTGTTTTGATTAGGTACCATTTAGTTCTGTTTTAGGAATACCAGCGGCATTACTTTGGCAGATATATATGGCTTTATTCTGATACTGCATTTTAAATGTTTGGAAAATTGGAGGCGAAAACTACAGGGAAAATCTGTGTTTCTCTCTAAAATTATAACCAGGCTCTGAGTGTCTGAGTTCTACAAACTGCATGGGAAAAGGGGTTTTTGCACATTTTCCACTGTTACCCTAGATTCCAGAACAATGCCTGGTACATGGTAGGTGCTCAATAAATTTTCTGAATGATTGAAAATGAAAGACGGCATCAAACAATTAGTGATGGAAATGTTTCCAGAGAGGCTACTTTTAATTCTATCTTCAAAAGATTTAGTCTAATAATCTCCTGTTTACTCTGAAGTTGCAGTATTCTCATACTAGCCATAGATGTTGTACATCTCTATAGATTTTTACAAATCATGAGTCATGAGCAAACCATTGTCAGAAGGGAATTCTTAATGCTCCAAGGAAAGAGATCAGTGTTCTGCTAAGTAGAATCTACTCCATCAGCATTCCATCCAAACAATGCCAATCCCCAAACATTTTCATTAGCTTCCCTAAGGGATGACACAACTAGTGGGAAATAAAGCCTTGATGTATTCCAGCATACACAAATTAACTAATATTAAAAAAAACACACTTAAAATCTAGAATATCTGTGACACTGAGTTATTTTCTAGGAAACACAGCAGCAAAGTTATTTTCAAGGAAACAAGTGGTAGCCCCAAAGGGCCGCACAGCAGATTAAAACCTAGTGGACTATTTAGAGCTGTAGCACTCCCACACGATGGTAGAATCAATTATTATAGATTCCATTTTAAATGAAAACACTTGTTTTCTAAAAATATGCCTAGGTAAAATTAAAGTCTGCTCATTTGATATGTTTGACTGTTTTTTATATGTTAATATAATTCAGTCCAAGTAGTTCCACGCATTAAACTTGAGGCAAATATCTCCTTACTCTGAGAGTAAAGTATAAGTGAAGGGACAGAGTTTGGACAGGACAGGCTCTTCGAATAAGGTAGAACGCTATTTATGTCATCAGATTACAGAGTGGTGCTTAAAGAGAATAGAGCCTTGAAGAGTCTAGCCAGTGTAACTAAGGACAACGAGGGCAGAATTCACCGTGTCCTCCATTGGAGCCCAAATTAACACATCTGGAACTCCCACTCTACCTCACTCCGCAACCTCCTAACGCACATCACAGACATTTTCTCTTTTTTGCTTTCCATGGGTCCAAAGAATTATTAAAAAGATGGAAATCATCAGCTTCAGAGAGGAATGCTCAAAGTTCCACTTGCACATATCTGAGGTGGCCTCATACTTGCATGAATATTTGCCAATAGTGGGTTTCCTAATAAAATACGCCTACTCAATAAACACCTCTCTGGAATAGTGTCCATCTGGTTCTTGAAGGGACTGCATTAACATATTCAGTGGAACTGGAAAAAAGTTAGAAAAGTAACAAAGAAAATTTGCCATACATGTCTGGAGATGGGACCCAGTTTCAGTGTCCAGCAGAACATAAGCCTAATTTTGAAAAAGTGACATATATGCTTCCATTTATTCTAAATTTCAACACACTATATAAATTCTTATTACTTGATACATATACTATATAGTATATTTTTAAAATTAAAAGGAAAATAACTTTGCTCAAGTATTTTCCTAAACTCTTTTTGTCTCAGACCTTTCATAGGACTACTTTTTCTAAGATCACCAAAGAAGAATGTTCATAATACACAAAATCTGACTTTTATACCAAGTTCAAAAACCAGAAATGTTACAGCTGTTATTGGCCTATTTTCTGCTATGAAATAAAAATCTACTCTAGCAAAAAATATATCCTTCTTCAACCTAAAGCTTCTATTACAATATACTGCCTTCACATTAATCACCATTTCACTAGATCTGTTTTTCCTCATTTAATCCATCCTGAATTGGTCCATTTCTATCATACCTATGTCTTCATATGCCACTATTTTCATATCTGTACACTTCTCTACAAGATGATTCTTCAGAATATAGTTTCTTCCATTAATTGTCAATATATAATATTATACATACATATATAATCATTTTTACTCCCTAAGTTATAACTCAAATGTTCTGATAAATATACCCCAGATCCTGTTTAAAAAATAATTACAGTTTTATATAAACACTTGCTATATTTCACAAATAGTTCTGCTTAGCACTCAATTATACACACTTTACAACACATATAATCATTTCCTTGACTACCTTTACTACCAGGATGAAAATATTTTCTGGACAAAAACTTAGTATCACTCACATTTGTTTGATTTCCCCTTTTGCCTTGTAGTACCTTCACATATTTTTTTGACAAATATTAGACTTAGGTTTACAGGTATTATGAGATACTCCAAAAGACTTTTTTCTATATCAGAAGATGTTATAAACCAGCTTGAAATCCACAAACTAAATCTCAGGAACTGATCAGGTTACAATGTTGGAACTAGAGAGGTACATGATGTAAATATGTTTAACACTGAGTCAACTGGCCTAACAATCCCAATGATAATTTAAGCACCATTTGGCAAATGAAAGTCTAGTAACAGGACAATGCATAGATTTGGGGAATTTAATATTGATGTCCAAAGATATGGAGACTCTTCTACAGATATTTGTATATAATAGTCGGTATGCCAAACAGGAATTGGATACAGAGGAATGTTCTTGCCCAAAAGATGATGAAACATAAAACAGGGCCCCTAGTAGACAGGATTGGAGTTGAAGCAGCTCTCCAGTTTTCAAACTAAACTACAGAGAACGGTCATCAGTACAAAATGGGGAACAAGTCAGAAAGTCATTTTTATTAATTGGGTCAACAGAGTGGGTAGATGAGGAAGAGTTGCCTCTATATAAAGACAATGTAAACACCCAGGATTTCATTCCTCTGGGGTCAAATCTACACCTAAGAGACTCTCCAAGAGTACAAAATTTCCTGTTATCTAGGTGATTAAATTGATGTTAATTTGCCCAAGATGGCGGGGCGAAGTTGAAAAACTGTTCTTGCCTGTGTCAGGGAAGGCTCAGTGAAGTGAGTGACACTGAACCATACACATCCCTGAGTGCCGGAGGACAATCCTGGGAGGCAGAGCAGAGTTACTAGCTGGCTATGGGATTAGTACTTCATAATTAAGCAACTGCAGAAATTATATTGCTTTCAAAAACTATTTTTACTACATTGGAGAGTGTTATTATCAATATTATAATGACAAACAATGAGCATTAGCAGCTATTTTATTAAATTACAATAAAGAGGATTTGCATTGCTAAGAAAACTTCTGTAGAAGTCCTAACTGCATCTCAACTGTACAAATCTAGAATAGTGTCAGCTTCCTAAGAGAATGAATAACTACCTATGAGAGTAACTCCTCGGCACCAACTCCACCTTACCCTTCTTCCACACAAACTCAATTCTTCACAGTAAGTGGAAGCTAACATGACCAATATTAGAGCTGCATTCATTTTTATTAGCATCGTGTACCATATGGAACTCCATAGGTAACTTTCAGGGTATAACGAGATGTGTGCAAACAGCGTTAGGCTATGTTAAGTCATCATTGCATAAGAGATGACATTTATCTGGTATTCTCAATTTGGAATTAAAAAAATCATTTAGTTATTTATTCACCAAATATTTATTATGAGTCTATACCTGAAGAAGAATATTTTTGAGGGTTAGGATAATGATATTAATATGGTACAGTCTTACAAAGTTTCATAACATGAAAAACATGGATTTATAAACAGAAAATATAATAATAGAATAAAGTCTAGGGTAGAGAAGTGAAACAGGAGTTAAATTATTAAATCTATCTACCTGGGATCGCAGAAGACTTCCTGAAAGTCATTACGTTTGAGATGAATTTTTAGGAATAAAGTAGAATGACAGCTGGACAAGACTGGAAGAGTGTGCTTTGGGTCAAATTGAGCAGACAGCATGAGCTCTTTAAAGAGCCTGTGAAATATCATACTGTATTCAATAAACTTGTGGAACCCGGTATTAAAGAGAAGAATGAGATGGCTTTCAAGATATGTATAACTGAGAATGTGGTGATGGAAATGTTACAGGTTCTTACATGGCATGTTAACAACACACTTTCTGTTAAAAGGCAACTACTCAACTCTGCCCTTGTAGCATGAAAGCAGCCACAGACAATGTGTAAATGAAAGTGGGAGACTGTGTCCCAGTAAACTTACCAAAGCTTACAAAAACTTTAACAAAGCAGGCAGTGGGATGGATTTAATACCTACTGGTATTTATTTCCCTAGGGTAAGGGATGCTAAACACCATTCAATGCCCAGACATTTCTGCACAAAGAATTGTCTCGCTCAAAGTGTCCACTGCCAAACACTGACCTATGCTAGTCAGCATACTCCACTCATTGTCATGGGCCTCTGGCTAGGGATTTGGACCATCAAAGTCAACATGTTACTGAAGATTTACACTGGGGCTTCATGGTGACCAGTGAGTTTTCCCTTCAGTTTGCATTTGGAAGCCTGCAGTTTGTCTCTGCCCTGCCTTATTTCTAGCATATTTTCATAAAAATGAATCAGACACATGGAGAAGGAGAATGGAGTTTATCCTTGAGACAGAGCACAGCTGGATCTTGGTGACATATTTTGAATACCAAAGTGAAGCTCAGCTTACCTCAGACTCTTCTGTTACTTGAGCCAATAAATTTTCCTTTTGTACATGCCAGTTGGAAAGCCATATTCAACTGAAAGAAAATATCTCAAAACAGCCATGAATAGAGAATACTGGGGAATATCAAAATCTAAAGAAGAATCAGAATAATAGGATAGAGAGAGCGAAAGAACCATAAATGGACAGTAGCATAGAAGAACCGAGATGGAGTGATTTTACAAAATCCAACAGAGAAAAATTTTTACAAAGAAATGGTCAGCAGTGTCATCCGCTCAAGCATAATGAGACTTGATGAAAAAGTTTTATATACGGCAATAGAGAAACCAATGTCCAAATGTGTCAACTTAATTTCAGGTGTGGAAGCCAGATGGCAGCTTTACTACAACTGCTTCTTGGGCCTATCAAGTTATGTACCTACTTTTATCAAGACATGATGAGATTACTCACTCAGTACCTTATAAAGACATAAAAAAATGAGGAGTTACTGATATTAAATTTCTGATTGAAATGTATACAGTTCACAAAAATACTTACTTTAAATAAATCCACATACACATATGCACATATACATGCTGAAAATAAAATACCACAATTACAATTCACAGTTCTAGTGCTGTGGTGTGTTAATGACAAACTATGCTTATTAAAAATTAATGTAACACTACATAAAGTCAGCTTGGGAAAGCCTTTACCTCAGTTGCATACAGAGCCTTCTCTTTTTCCATTGGCAAAGCTGGTATCATTTATTGCTCCCTCAGTGATGTTCCAACTCACTCATGAGGCATGGCAATTAATGTCAAGTTGTCAATTTCTTATATAATCTCAGAGTAAAGAAGGAACAGCTGATGATATATTCTGGAAGATGCAAAAGGAGACAATGCTAGGGAATGGTTGAAGAGAAAATGTTTCCATAGGAGGCTGGAAAAATACTTTGCCCGGATTGAAAGGAGAGTGCATGAGACATCAGGAAAAAAGAAAAGACTTCAAGAAAACAGGATGAAGAAGGGCGTGACTGCAAGTGATAAGAAATATATTTTCTTCCGTAAGGTACTGATCTGTGGGTGAACCATTGGCTTCTGAGAAAGCAAGTCAGGCCAACTAATTGCTGAGACAGCCAATGCCTGGTGTTATGGTCTAGGGATAAGTGAGAAAGCCCCAGGAGATTGTAACATGAGCGTCAGGAAAGTGAGAAGGGCACAGTGGAAGCAAAAATGGCATGATGCTCCAAGACTGAGCAACTGTAAACTAGGTCAAACCCACACAGAGTCAGGAACTTTGTAATAATGGAAGAAATATGCCAAATTCTCATACTAGCTAGGGAGTTAATGATGAATTATGTTAATTAAACTTATTAATATAATCCCGCAGTGTCTTCTAGGGAAATCAATACCTGGGGAAAGTCATGCAAGAATGCACCATTATCACTCGAATTTGACATGATACTCTAACAGCAGAGACACATATTGCTCCACATACAATTACTCAAAATTTAGACTCTTAGTTTCTTCATCAAAAATAGTTGCCGTCCTATATGTGAACATTGTTGAAAACAAGGCAATGAGACACTTATTCTCTACTATCCAACCTGAAAAATATTCTTATTGCAACTGCTCATGAATATTCTGAACTGGCTTATTATTTCTACTCTGTGTTACGGTGGAAGCTGTTGTATATACTCCCTAGGCTTTTGCTGACAAAGGATATCTGCTATCAAGTTTATTACTTTAAAAAAAATCAACAGAACGCAAAAGCCCTATAATCTTTGATTATTTCCTGTGTTGTTCTATTCTCACTGGCCTCCCCCACCTATGCCCATGGCTGAAAGGTCTGTGTTATGCAGTTTATTTGTATCAGATCCACAGGCTCTTGTCCTGCCCAACCTTCTCCCCTCCTTACACCCTGAAAATATTTTAGCATTCCTTTCAAGCCCCTTTTCATAACAGAAGCTTTTTGTTTTAAAGTCTGTGGTATAGATTTTTTACAGGACTCTTCATTTGAATTATTCACGTACACAAACACAATATGGATCAAATTTTGATGGATAAAAATCTCCTAAATTAGTACATTAACAAAATAAATAAATAAGCAGTTATAGATTTTTCTTCCTTTTCAGTTGCTAGTTAAATGTCCAGAGACTCTAGTACCTGGAATATCTGCTATCCTCTTCCTAGAATTGGCATATAACCTCTTTATCAAAGACTTTACTCTGTAAACTTCTAGGGAAGGTTCATAATGTAGACGTGCCTGAATTGCATCGGTGGCACTTGTTGAAGTGGGAACACGCAAACCAGAATGATCAGAGTTCGGCTCTGTGTAGGGCCCCCCCATCTCCACTCTCTCTTTAAATCTCGTACAATGGCAAATTGCCATTTCATTGTTGTACAACAAAATAGACTTCTTTTAGAGCAAAACTTGGCACATAGTTGAATCATTTAATGATTCCCGTTACCTGTTTATTACCTCTGGAAGTGAAATTCCTTACTAAGATCTTAATACTGGGTTCCATTCCTTCTATTTTCACAGTCCGTTTCTTTTATGGACTCTCTGGTTTCTGTCAGGTGCTGCTCTTGCAAAGTCATAAGCATGTTATAAGAACATTTTACTTATTTCAGGTTCTCTCGGAGGCAGATACTGAGCCAAGAATTCAAGCGCAAGTGATTATTAAGAAGTGGTCCCAGGAGGAACTAGTGAGTGAATGGACAGCAGGACAGGGAGGCAGGAGCAGCCAAATCTTCCTGACGCTGTGCAGAGTGCTGGCCTGTAAATGATGCTCAGGAGTTTGTTCTGCTTTGAGACAAATGAGCAGGTTGTCTGTACTCCAAATCCAGTAACCATGAGCTACAGGGTTCTGCAGGAGCAGGGAGATGACATAAAATCCTAGGCACTTCTGACCCTCCATTACAGGTTAGGGGGCTCTAGGAAGAGTGGCCCTAAGCTAACAGCTGTTGCCAATTTTCCTCTTTTTGCTCAAGGAAGATTCTCCCTGAGCTGCCATCTGTGACAATCTTTCTCTATTTTGTATGTGGGTCACTGCTATAACATGGCCACCAAGGAGTGGTGTAGCTCTGCATCCAGGAACCCAACCAGACTGATGAAGTGGCGTGCACGAAACTTAACTACTAGACCTTGGGGCCAGCCCTACTGATCCAAAATTATTCCCCAAAAAAGGCTGCAGGTGCAAGTACTTAGAAAAACACACAGGGGATTGGTGGGGGATGATGGCACACAAAGCTGTAAAATGGATCAAAGCTAACCTGATGAGGCGGGGCTTGTGGAGTGGTGGTATGAGGGGCTCTGGGAAACCTTTCCCCCAGAGAGAATCTATTTAACTGGTCAAAATTAACAAAGACAATCATTCAAAGTCTCTGGAGATTGATCAAAGGGCTTGCTTAAAACAAACTGAGAGGCATTTTCTCAACAAAATCTACAGAACTCAGTAAGAAGTGTGGGAAGCCATAGCACTGAAGATAGGTGCTGCACTCGCCCCTGATGACTCCAAGCTGAAGGGCGATTTCAGCAGGCTCAGCAGCCCAGGAGCGGTTCCCCTCCACCTCAACAGGCTCCCTGGAGTGTGGTAGAGCTAGTCCAGGTGGATTTGACAGCCAGGGGGAATATTGGCATTTGTGGCATACCTCGCCTGGCTCTGTCCTGAAGAAGATCTACACTGTGCTGAACTGGGGCCTGATAGGGTAGAAAGGGAGCCACTGGATTGTGCCATACCTTTGGCAGTTTAGAGGTATGAGTAACCTAGTAATTATAAGGACTATGGAACTGGGTGGTGTTTGTCTCTGAGTTGCAATTTATGCATTATAAGGAATAGATGAGAGTTTCAGGTCAGTTTGCTATCACCGTAAAGCAAGCTATGCAAGGCAGAAGGGTCCATGACTGCATTTTAAGAGACTTTCATCACCTACAGCTGGAGAACTGATAGAGCAGAAAGCATGCACAGGACTCAATGGAATGAGTGGCCAAGTTTCATAGAAGTCTGCATTTTCTGGCTCAGCAAATCTTCCATGCCAAAGTCAGGGCGTGATAGAGACGTAATAGTCCTGAGACTTGAAACAGAGATACCTAGATAGAATTCTAAATGTCTTGTTTCCTCTGGACATTCTGAGCTTGTCTAAGAAGTATGCTTGTACAAGGCAGTTGGCACTGTTGATTGACTCAACAGGTTGTCATTTTCTTTAGGTTAGAGTTTATGGTAATAAATTTTACAAAAATTGTCTATCATCAATAGTATGAGTAGGATTCATTGGTCTATTAGCAATAGGATTAATATGTCCCAGAAAAGCAGAGGCCAGGTGGCAGCAATTACCATATACATAGCAAATTTGGAATGGCAGCAGGTTTGGAAAGATCAGGGCCTCATGGGATATATAGTAATGGCTATTAGACTATGATGCTCTTAAGGGCAATATAGATGGACACCCAGCCAGACTATTGCTTAATTTATATAATTAAAGGACACGAAAACAGGAATAACAGAAAACTGAGATCAGCCTGTCCAGTGGGTATGCCGTGCAACATTTTCATGTATAGTTTTAGATATAAACTCTGCAGTCTTCATGGAACAATGATGCGATGCTATCACAATAAACACGGCCTACAGACTTATGCACACAACTGTTATCCCTCCCTAGATGCTTCTATTCTGTTTCTGTTTTGGAGAGGCAAAATAGAAAGGCAGGCAGCTAAACCATTGCCCTAGAACTTTTCCTTAAAACGTTATCATCATATTGTAACAAAAGCAAGGATGCCGTGCGAATAAAGCTCCTTCTTGGTGAGCTCTCAGATCTTGTCTCACTGTACCCAATCCCCTCTGGATGCTTAAAATAGTGTAAAAGAGTGGTTTTGAGAATGGGAAAAGTATTTGAGTGTGTTTTAATCTTATCCTGGTTAAACTACAAACAGTGAATTTTATTATAGCAATCAAAAATGCTACATGTTGAATGAATAAAACATTCTATCTTTATTCTCACTCTAAAAACATTACATCCCTCTATAAACAGTAACAAATGATCGGCATCTGTGAGTGGCACAGTGCAGTAACAAAACGTCAGTTATCTATTTTGACAATTGCTCCTTATGTCTTTACAAAATGTTTTGCTCAAAATCTTAATAAGCACTCTTTCAGACATAAAATTCATTTTCTCTCTCTGGTATAACTGGCAGTCAGTTTTGAAAGGAATGGCATGATAGACATCAACATAAAAATTTTAATTGTAAATATAAAGTTTTATCTCTTTTATCTTCTGTTTGTTAATTCTTATTAATGACATGTTCATATCATTTTGTCAACGTCCTAATCTATTTATAAACATTTCAAATTACAGTCATGTGCCACATAATGATGTTTTGATCTTATTTAGTCATATACGGCAGTGGTCCCCGAAGATTAGTACCATGTAGCCTAGATGTGTAGTAGGCTATACCATCTAGGTTTGTGTAAGTACACTCTTGGATGTTCACACAAGGATGAGATTGCCTAACAATGCCTTTCTCAGAACGTATCCCTTATCATTAAGCGACACACAATTGTATGTCTATTAAAGTGTTGACTAAGTGGTTTTTATATGAAAGTCCTTGGTGAGACATTTTTTTTAAATATAAAGCCCATTCTCTTGGTGAAAAGGAAGAGGATTGGCAAATATTCCTGAGAAGTCCCATCATCAGTCATGTCAGTAAATGTAATTCAACATTTATATACTTCCATACAATTCTTATTCATCTATAAAGAGCAATAATATTCTTCTATAAAATAACATTCAATACTTTATGAGAAATCATACTAAAGATATTTGAAATATTCAGACTAGATTTTATGGTTATCTTAGGTTAAACTTAAATCAAGGACAATTATGAAAAAGTTATTTTATAGCATTACTTTTTTCATATGGTGCTTGTATGTGCTATTTTTGGTCCAGCTTTCTTGCTAATTTTCTGTCCAAATTAATTTATTTTTCTAATAAATAACACATAATTCTTAGCTAAAATATAAAATACCTAGTAATGTTACAACTCAATGGAAACAATAACGGAAATTAAGGTCAAAATAATTAACTTTTCACAAATAAAGAGATCTATCTCATTCAAAAAATAATAATGAACTTTATAAATAAGATTGAACAAATTGAAGACCTATGATAATGCAGTGCACAAAACACTGACTTGTGACTTCTATGTGAAATAAGCACTCCTGCTAAGCGTATGTAAAACCTTGGGAAATGTCTAAGGTCTCTGGGCTTTAAATTTCTTACCTTTAAATCTAAAATTCTACAGTCTGGGTCACAATCATGTAAATAAGGGAATTTTCCAAGTCAAACATTTATTACTCAGTTCAAAATGTGTATCCTACCTGAGAAACTTGGAAACATCTGGGGTAAGATTTTTAACAGTCATAGTAACGCTATTAGCAGTAATTAAATATTAGCTGGCCAAAATATAAGCACTTTAAGAATGAATAGAAATAAGAAGGAGATGGTTAGCATTCTCTTCTTTTATCATAACAGCAACCCTGAAAAAGAGAGCAGTAAAGTAACCCAGCCTAATCTCTGTATAAACACACTAATGACAGACCACCTGGCAATGAGTCAATGGTATTCACTTGTGGGAGAGTCCTCATTGATGGGACACTTTTAGCAGAACATACCTGGTCTGTCTTGGCTGTTATAGTAAAGAAACCTGGAAACTATGGATTTATAGCAGATGACTCCCTGAAAAATAACACGTAAGCTATGTAATTATGTAAGTTTTTAATGATTTATGATTTACGATAAAATATTTCTTTTCTGTGTAAGTGGAGTGACTGCACACAATACTTGGAGGCTGCAGATGCAAAAGCCCTGATTACTCGTATAAGAAATCACCAGTGAAGCTTAATTCTAAGTAAGATATCTGATTCTCGTGATCCCGATTTGACAGTCTGGTCTTTTGTGTTATTTCAAGATGCCAACATAAAAGGAGTTTTCTATCTAAAACGCCTCATACATTTTACAAATTATCATTTTTATTGCTGTAAGTTATCAACAAAGACTACTGTTTTGTTTCTTTTAGGCATAAATATAATCTTTGCAAATAAATATGGATATGTTTTTCTAGGAAATATTTTTCCTAATTAATAGTTATATTAATAGTAACATTAATAGTTAATAATTTTTCCTAGTTAATTATGTTATTTCTTTCAAAATTAATCTAATGTAAGTTTAAACACAGCAAAACAGAATTTCAGGAAAGCTTATCATTCATACCAAACATTTAAACTACCAAGGATGTATAGGTTTTCACAGTGATTGGATGACATTGGCCCCACATCATGCAAACTGTAGTGATCTTTTTTTTTTCATATCATTTTACGATTCACCATGATTTGGATAATGAGATAGCCACTTAAATATGTTTAGGAAATGATATAGGTAATGCTTCTTGTGTCAAACATTTACATATTAAATTGTTACTAATGATATAATCAACTTAACACTCTGGATATTGAGGTGAGAGGAGAGTTCAAGAGAGTGAAGTGCTCCTGCTGTGTAATTAACAAAAAGAAAAGAGAGATTTTATCAAGTTAACTAAGGCACTATATTTTCAGAAATTAAATGAAAAATGTGTTAAAAATTCCACAAAGAGCACTTTAGGTTAAGTTTTACATATATCAAATAAGATACAAATACTATTTCCAAAACTCAAACAACATAGACATACCAGAATAGGAAAAATTCAAATTTGTATGATACTGAACTAAACACAAAGTTTTATATTTACCTATACTCACATAATCCACCAAAACTAGTTCTCATTTCTTTAATTCTTTCAGAAAAATTAGCTCTTGAAATAGTCATTTTAAGTGTGTTTATTTAAAAAATATATTGTTGTAAATCTCGTCAAAGTTTTTTCTTACTCAGTATCAGCTTCAGTCAATATGTATATAGTGTGGCTTGTATTCCAAATTTGGCAAGTCAATGATCTAATTAATGGCCATCTAGACAAAATATGCCTCACCTTACTAGAATCATATTCTGGAATCTTGAAAAACAACATATGATATTACCTTGAAAGTTACATGTGTTTTATAGGTCATTATTTTATTCAAATATGTCTTCTAACAATTATAGAAAGGAAATTCCTAAAACATATGTATCATATATTTATATATAAAAATATATAATGTATAAAATATATTAAAATATATAAATATTCTATATAAATTATATATGTGTATATATTATGTATAGATGTATCTACCTTTATATATAAATATATGCATATTTTATAAATTATATACTCTTTCTTTTCTCTAGAAGGAACAATCTATTGGTGAGTTCAATGATCACTTTACTCCCATTGCCATCACAGTCAAAGGTGTCTTTTGCTAATGATCAAAAAAATTCTCAGAAAGATTTTCTCTTGTTATTTACTATTGTCCTTTCTGTCACTCAACTTTTAAGTTGGTTCAACACACTGAAATAATCACATAGCAATGATGCCCCAAACAAAGCAAAAACAGCAAGTGACTATTATCAGTAAACTTGGTCAAGTCTTGTCTTGAGTGTCAGCGGTTCTCAAGCTTTTAGATATGAGGCTGTTTTTATACTCTGAAAAATTATTGAGGATCCTAAGGGGTTTTTTCTTATGTGGGTTATATTTATCAATACTTACTGAATTAGAAATTAAAGCAATTAAAATACTAATTTGCTATTTAATCTAAAATAGTAAACAAATTTGTTAACATAAGTAATATTTTAATGAAAACATAGCCATAGTTTCCAAAAATATATATTGAAGATTGTGTCATTATTTCACAGTTTGGTAAATCCCTTTAATGTCAGCTAGATTTTCACATCTGTTTCTGCATTTGATTTGCTGCAATATCACTTGTCATGTTTCTGGAAAACAATTATAAACTCACAAGGAAGAGAGAGTGAAGAGCCAAACAATATTTTATTATTATTATTTGGAAAATAATTTGACTCTTGCGATACCTTAAAATGATCTCAAGGCCCCCAGTGCTCTCCAGATCCTCCTTCAAGAACTGCTTCTATCCTCCAAATTTTAGCGTGAAATCATGATCACTGGGGAATAGTTATTTCAAAACCTCATCACTTTAAGAGAAGCAGGTATGTTCCTTTCATCTCATGTTACCAGAGATGGAGAATAAGCATCTTCATAAGCTGGTTCAGATATAGTGCCCAGGGGACCACTGGACCCAGACACAGCCCCACGTAAGTGCTCACACAGTTAACCACACTTCCTTCTGGTACTCAAGAATCCACCAACATTGGGCTATACACAGCAACTCCAAGAAATTAGTAATATTCTTTATGTTGTTCTCTTTGGGTCCAAATCTATGATGTTGAATATTCATACTATTGCTGAGAAAACTAATACTTATTTTTGCACTTTACCTTTGAATTTTTCCACCAAAACTCTAGAATTCACACAAGTACCAATGTCACTTTCTCTGCCTGATTCTGGAATCCAAAAAAGTTCAGTGCCTTGCCAGGGCAGTCTGTGTACCAAGAGAAAGACTTTATGTACCAAGAGGCAGACTGTAATTACTCTCAGATCAGAAGTTTCTGTGAGAGGTAACCTTCCAGGAGCCTGCACTCCCACCAGCTGCTTTCTGAACTTGAAGCCAACGCTGCTGCTGACAGTTACATCTACATCTAAGCTAAATAAAGTATTCCATCTGTTCTTCATCAAGACGAATGTATGGGGGCTGGCTTTACATCTTTCGTACCATGCCTATAATGCAATCACCAATCAAGACTGCTGCTCTTGAGCTCAGGCTTAGCTTAAGACTGACTGGGTTTAAAATGAGCTCACCACTTCCCATTGGTCTAGTTACTTAAACTCATTGCATCTGAGTGTCCTCAACTACAAAAGTCATATAATATACTTACCTAAAAGCATTGTTAAAAGAACACCCAGCACCGAGTAAGAGAGCAACAGATGTCATCAGTTAGCTGTGCGTAGACCATTCCTACATAACTCGGCTCACCACCATGCTAGATCTCAAGGCTTTGACAATTTTATCCAAAAGATAGAGAAGAGAAAAATTGACCACACCTTTCTAAATTTACTTTGCTGGTATTTGAAGGATCTTCCATCCTGGAAAGGCAGATGAATAGCATTCTTCATAACATTCTAAAGAGGCTCATCATTTTCTGTTAAGGGAAGACTCAGAAAAAAGAAGTAATGCTAGACTGAGTAGTAGAATCCAGAATTTGAAACTGTTTTTCACCTCTGTTCAGATCCCACCCAGCTTCATATCATTTAAATAAAAATTTCCCAAGACTGTCTTCCATTGGGTGGTATGTCAAGATGTGAGAAGTATGCATATTTCTGTTTGCAAGTATATGTGTGTGTATCTGTGGGTGATGGGCAGGATTCATCATGTCACAAAAAGAACGCAGCCCTGATGACCTTTATCCTTGTGATTGCTTTTTAAGAAAAACTTCCTGAACAAGTTCAGAATGTTCATATATAAAATGAGAAGTACTGGTGATCATATCCTTCCTTGAAAATTAGAGCCATGATTTTTGGGGAGATTTGAAAAAGAGGATTCAGTATAATATATGCATATGCAAAATATACCAAAAGATCTGTGGAAAAGACAGGGAATACTACCTAGGCAGGATTATCCAGTGACAATTTGTGATTTGCCCTTAGCTCTGCTTTACTAAATAAGCTTTGTTAATGATGGTAAATTTTAGTGACCTGATGTGTAGTTTCAATCACAGATAATGGTTTATAGGTAGTCAGTATCATACTTCATCAGTAATCAGATGCAGGTGGATAGAAGTTTTTATTACATATGGACTTTATAAGTTCCTCTTGAAGCAAAAGCATGGCATTAAATCTCATAGGTCGCAAATTTACTAAGGAAAGCCTGGAGCTAGAAAGCTCCTGCTTTAGAAATCAGATTAGAGCATAGAACTGTGGAGAGAGATGATAGAGGATACATATGCAGATGTAGTCAGTCATATATTTAATAAGCACCTGTCACATTTCCAGTAACGCTAAACAAGAGACACAGTCTTGTCTTTGCAGAATTTACTCGATAGTCTTGTGCCACAGGGTCAGAGAATTTATCCTGAAGCAGAAGAGTTTCAAGAGAAATATGCCACTTGTGGAGGTCCAGGATAGTCAAGGTAAGCAGAAGGGCACTGTTTCACAAGCTATGTTCATTAGAGAAACAGGTTTTTAAAAAATTCCAAAAATAAAGCTAAAGCTCAGAGATCCTATCCCTGCATCACAGAAACACCTGAAGCTTATTTTCAATCCCCTGAAAACCAAATGTACAAAGTGAGCTTTGGTGACATTATGCAGTAACTCCATGAGCTCAGTCCACTCAAAGAATTAGCCATTGGTATACACAGTGCAAAACTCACCCAAGTTGGGGCTGGCCTGGTGATGCAGTGGTTAAGTGTGCACGTTCTGCTTTGCTGGCCCGGGGTTCACTGGTTCGGATCCCGGGTGCGGACATGGCACTGCTTGGCAAGCCATGCTGTGGTAGGCATCTCACATATAAAGCGGAGGAAGATGGGCACAGATGTTAGCTCAGGGCCAGTCTTCCTCAGCAAAAGGAGGAGGATTGGCAGCAGCTGTTAGCTCAGGGCTAATCTTCCTTAAAAAGAAAAAAAACTCACCCAACTTGACTATTCCTTGAGAAGTAGAGATGGAAGAAGGCTTTACAGACAAATGGCGGCAAATGGCCACAAAAAAGAAAAAAACGATGTGATAGTAAAGGCATCAGTGTTGTAAGAGAGATGGCAAAACGCCAGCCTCCAATGGAGACGCATGAGACTTAACGTGTGGCTTGCAGGAATTAGAGTTTCAGCGATAGCGTTTAGAGCATGAGCGTGGATCCACTGAACAGTCAGCCAGTACCCAAGACTCTCAAGCCTGCTGATTTGCATATCCATATACTGCATATGAAATTTGTTAAAAATTAGATGGGTGTTTTCTTAGGGGGAGGGTAAGAGAAGAGGAGCAATAGCATCAGTCTTTTTACATGTTTGATTTGACCTACATAGCCTTGGCTCAGAGAGTTTTTATAAAAAACTAAAGTAGTTGATGATATTTTAAAATCAGAATGTTTGCACAGAAATCTAATCATTGCTTCTCTTGTCACATTTATAATTTTAAAATGAAGGGTTTTTTGATATAATTATAGATTCACATGCATTTGTAAGAAACAATCCAGAGATTCGCTGTATGCTTTACCGAGTTTTCCTCAATAGCATTATCTTGCAAAACTATAGTGCAATATCACAACCAGGATATTACCACTGATATAGTCAAGATATAGAACAGTTCCATCACCATAAAAATCCCTGGTGTTCTTTTATAGCCACATCTACCCCCCTCTCCTCTGCCTCAGCCTCAGCCTGGTCCCAAACCCTTGACAACGAATCTGTTCTCCATTTCCATAATGTTGTCATTTAAAGAATGCCATATAAACAGAATCATAAACTATTGAGATGTTTTTTGCTAAGAATAATTTCCTGGAGATTCATCCCAGTTGTGTGAATCCGATAGTCCATTCCTTTTTATTACTGAGTACCATTCCATGGTATTTATGTACCACAGTTTGTTAAAACATTCTTCTACTAAAAGGCATCTGGGTTGTTTCTAGTTTTTGGCTCTTATGAATGAAGCTGCATGAGCATTTTTGTATAGGGTTTTCTGTGAATATAAATTTTCGTTTCTTTGGGATAAGCACCTGAGTGCAATAGTTGGGTTATATGGTAAGTATACATTTAGTTTTACAAGAAATTGTGGAACTGTTTTCCCAAGTGGCTCCATCATTTTGCATTCCTACCAGCAATACGTGAGTGATACAGTTTCTCCACATCCTCTCCAGCCTTTGGTGTTGTCACTATTTTTATTTTAGCCATATTGATGGGTACGTATTGATACCTCATTGTGGTTCTAATTTGAATTTCCCTAATAGATTATCCCACTTTTTGTATTCTTTTTTATATTTTTTGTTTCTTAATTGACTTGAGATTAATATGTTTTCCCAATTATTAAAAATTAATATTTTTTAGGAGGAATGAAAAGTACACTTAAATGTCCAAATTACTCGGCTTTAGTGAGAGTTCCTCTTCAGAGTAATAAATGGACTCTGTGGAGTGAGTGGTATTGCTTGTTAATCCTGATAACAATTTTCTTAAACTTTCATATGTCTTAGACCATTTGAGTTTGCTAAAACAAAGTCCTACCGACTGGGTGGCTTATAGAACAACAGAAATTTATTTCTCCCAGCTCTGGAGGCTAGAGACCTAAGACCAGATTGCCAGCATGGTCAAGTTCTGATGGGAGCCCTCTCCCAGGTTGCACACTGCTGACTTTTCAGTTGTGTCCTCACATGGCAGAGAACAGAGAGAGGATGCAAATTCTCTCATGACTAATCCCATTCATACATGTTCCACCCTCATGCTCTTATCCAATCGGAACTACCTTCCAAAGGCCTCCTCTCCTAATATGATCACACTGGGGCATAGAGTTTCAACAAATGGATTTTGGGGGGACTTAAACATTTGGTCCATAACAGACACCATGTATATCAAAAGTCTTCTTACATGAGTCTCCCCAAACACAGGGTTGTAATCAACTCAGGCTCTATCTTGAAAGCCCAGACAAAGTTGGCAAGGCAAATTGACCTCATCATCTCACTTTCCTTCGCCACCTCTCAAAAACATGGTCTCAAGTTCCTATAACATTGGCCTCTTTATTGCTCTCAAATTGCGTTGTAGAAACAACACTTTTGTCTTACTCTAGCCACTTTATCTCCACAATCCCAGGTTCTTAACAAGCCTGAAATCCCCCACAGATATAATGATAATTGTAAAGGCAGAATCAAATTATCCTCAAATTGAGTCTTTTAATTTTGTTCAACTACTTCTGTTTAAACTTTTTTAAAATATAAAGACTATGTAGTTTTCAAATATTACATAATATAGTATCATCCTCATCCTGTAAATTTGGAACGTGGAAACACCCTTTATACTATATGACTTATATTTCTACTAATGGAAATATACTTTTGACTCATTTTCAGTATGTAAATAAGAAAATATAAGGGATCACATCCTAATTTTACTACTGAGATAAAATCAGGCATAAAGAAAAAATAAGCATACAAAAGTAACAAATTACAAAGAGATTAAAGATTAGAAAGTGATTAAAATAACCAGATTATTCTCTGGTGCCAGAAAATCCTGTCTTGAAACCATTTGTGCATGGATATGATTTATCTGTGTACCGATTTACTTGAAATTTCCATTTTTTACATGGTAACTGATTTTACAATTACAAAGACTAGAAATCGGCTTTGCTAATGTTCATCTTCCTTATTGTTCATGAGGTAAAATTTTAGGTATTTGACTTTTTATGTGATAGGGTTCTATGTTATTCTTTGTGCCTGTCTATAAATCAGTTTGAGAACTTGAGACTTTGAGTTGCCTCAACATATGTAATCTGTGGCAAGTCATCTAGTCATGTGCACCTGCCAGGTGACATATTCTTCTCCAAATTGCTTTTTTTCTCATAGAGCTCCTATATAGGAAGTATGAAAGAAAAACCAAAATGGTGGCTGTGGTTTGAATATACTCTTAGATCAAACACTCCTAGTCACATAACCAAAACTTTCCTGATTTCCCCAAAGTGCTGACTGACTTTCAACAAAACTTAAGCTCTCCTCATGTCAGCATGAATTTACAACTTCCTAACCAATCAGCTACAAACAAGCAAGCTTATGCAATGAAAAGGAATGTTTCTAGTTACCAATCACAATAGAAAACAATGTACTTACTCTGAAGCACAGAGACAGACATGAATAATAGACTGTGAAACGCTTCTTTTTTGTGAGCTTGGACAACTTAATTTGTTTAAAATAGTACAAATCACAAGCTCGTAATCCCTATTTTTAACAATGGCAAACACAGTGTTTGACTGCCATGATCACTGGTGCAGTTATAACTAATCTGAGTATTACAAATGAAGTTCCAAAACACATTCTGATGTTAACCTGTAGGAGATAGATTTCAGTAAGATAATTCGTAAAATGTTCATCACACACACACACACCATCGCCTTGCCTGCATGTATGTGCGTTATGTTTTGTTGTTGACCTCCGTGAAGCAAGCTGAACCCACCTCTATGTGGCTGCCCTCCTGAAAATGGTGCAATTTTTCTGTGGTTACTTTGCTGGGGACAGAGAACTAGAAATGAGCCAACTGAAAACTTTTCAGAACATCAGCTTCATCCTTCCAACATTGTCTACATTCTTTCTACTGTGAGAGGGCTGGAACACAGAACATCCACATCCGGTGAGAGGACTATCCAGTATCATAGAAGACAGGGCTTGGCCAGGAGAAACTCATCATCTCTCAGGAGATGGTGCTTTATAAACTGAGCTGTCACTACTGAAAGTTGAACTTCTAACCATGTTTGGTTGAGAACTCCCTGTTCGTGACCAGTTTGTTTATCCCTAAATAAAATATTCATATCCAGTAAATCTCTCTAAATTTTCTCTTGACAGAAGCAGTAGCCATGGTAAACTGATAGTATTTCTCAGAAGAAACTCTGTAATTTTGAGTGGAAGGGATATAATAAATTGTTTCCAAACGCTTTCCTTTACAGATGAGATAAATAAGCACAACTTGGTCCTAGACACAGGTGCTTGGTAATGAGAGTCAGGTGTCCTGACCCTTAATCTAATGCTTTGGGCATCAGACCAGCACCTGCTGGCAATCAGACAATCGCCTGTAGTGCCCACATCCCTTGAAAAAGGCCTTACACATGGTAAATAAAAGTTATGTTGACATCTTTATCTAATCATTAGCAAAAAGATGGAGAGAATTTCCATTCCTTCCCCTAACATTATAAAGTAAAACATAACATACTGCAGAGCAAAGGCTGAGGGTTGGGGTGGATGAGAGACAGAGAGAAAGAAAAGAGAGAGAGAGAGAGAGAGAGGCCAATTGCAAAATACTTGGTAAATAAATAAAATTCAAAATGATTAATATAAAATAAAACAGAAATACTTCTGGGTTGCTTACATTAGAAAATAGACCTAAACTTGATGAAGAATTGCAACCTCAGATAATTTAAAAATATATTATATAAATGGAGAACAAAGAAAAATAGAATGAATAAAGCATTAATATTAAGGCAAAAAATTGAAAAATAAGAAAAAAGTCTACATTGTGAAAAAATCAGTAGAGTTTGCTAATATTAGCCACAAGTTCCTGGTTCGGTACAGAAATACTCAATTCGCAAGATGAGTAATGTAAATTAAATGATTGTATATAAAAACATATTTTAGGTTATATCTAAGACCAAATACACAAAGCTCAAAATTTCATATAGTAAGAGGATGAAGCTCCCAACAGTACATCTAACAGAAAATCTTTCAAAGAAAGAAGATATTTCCATTCTCTGAAATTTTTAACTGCGTAGGCTACAATAGAACATAATATACATCTCTTTAGAGAATAGAGTGGACTTATTGTATGAAAACATATTTGCAGATGTAATTTTATTGAATACATGATAAAGATTATAATACATTAATAAAAAGAAATAAATTACCTGTGAGCCTAACTCTATGGTATGTTAGTAGACAATTTACCTCTTTTGTCAATAGGAAAACTCAAGGTTGTAATTGTACTTAACTTTGCTAAGATCCTAGATTAAATGCAGTAGAGCCATATAAGAAATTCCAACCTGGGGCTGGCCCTGTGGCCAAGTGGTTGGGTTCGCGAGCTCTACTTCCGCGGCCCAGAGTTTTGCTGGTTCAGATCCTGGGTGCAGACATGGCACAGCTCATCAGGCCGCGGTGAGGCGGCATCCCACATGCCACAACTAGAAGGATCCACAACTACAAAGATATACAACTATATGCTGGGGGGATTTGGGGAGAAAAAAGCAGAAAAAAAAAAGAAATTCCAACCTGCCAAGAGCCAGTCAAACTCAATTATATTTTGTAATGTCATGATTCGTTAGTTGCTGCATTTTATTCTCAGTATTTTCTAAATATATGTTTAATGACAATGCAAAAGCAATTTCCAAAATGTAACTTCTACACTAAAGTTGATCCTATGTTTCACAGGGATATGGATTAATATAAAGCAGAGCACACACAAATACACATGCACACATAAGAACTGTGGATTTAATTTCTCTTTTCAATAAGTAGAAATCATTCTTTATTAACCTTCCTTGTAAAATTTTGTTTTTTAAAGAGCTGAGAATTTTGTCACAATGGATTACAAACAACTATATGAGTAAAAAAGTTGTAAAGTTGTAAGATAGAATGAGGACTAAATTTTGATGCTCAAAACATTCTCACTTGAGATAACGGAGCATATGTGATAACTTGGCCCTCCCCAGTTTTCTCCATCTACAGCAAATATATTCCAGAAACAGAAAGTCGTACCCTACATATCTTAGGAAAGTATTTTATTGCTAGTGGCAGTATAGTCAAAAGTTTTGAAACTCTGCTCATTATATGAAGAAAGAACTTAACAAGCATGCATGAAATACGGTACCTCCTCTAACTAGCTCTTCTCTCTGGATTTACTGAGTTTAATGAATCATTTAACAAAAAGAGCCTAACTACCCAGGCATGTAAAAGTCAGATTCATTCATCACCAGAAAGCCTTGACCACAGGGATAATGCAGGGATGTCTTACAAATTGCACTGAGAACGCAACCGTTTCCTGCAAGCTGAGTCTCCCACAGTCCAAGTATTGTTGAAGGTTACATAATGAATTTTTTCCTTGTCTTTTAGTTTTTAAACACTTTTCCCTTTGGTCTTAGTTTTAGTTCAGAAAAATAAATCTTGTCATTTGGTGGCAAATCTTCTTAAAATCTAGAGTGTTATATATCACTCTGTGTTAGCTATTGGGAATGTTGGTTTGTCCTCAGCAAGAAGTACCTCAACAAATATATTTGAATGAGTAAGTGAATACATGTGTAGGTGAAAAATGAAGAGGTGTTAAATAAAATGGATATTGGTTTCAGTGAGTCAGGACTCTCTGTTTCTCTGACCTCTCAGAGGAGATCTCAGATAATGCCATTTATGCATGGAATTGTTACCAGATTCCTTCCATGGCTAGAGTCCTTTTCCAACAGAAGTTGCTATTATAAGTTGAACTCTTCCGTGTGGAAAGATAGAGAAATCATAATTTCTCCTTAGGCACTTACAAGCATCATTGTAGTGGGACTGATAAACCTAGGGGGCCTGGTGCATTTACATGAAAAAAGGAGAGGTTAGAGAGATCTTGCTTTTCCCCCTACAGATGCTTGTCTTATAAAATGAAAACCAAATCAAAACAAAACAGAAATAGACTTTTTTTTCACTAACACAGGCATCAGAAAAGTTGAGTTGTAATCTTATTTCTGCCAGTTTCTGTCCAGGTAACCCAGGAAAGCGCAGTTAATCTCTTTGGGCTTCAGTTCCTTTGTCTCTAAAATTGGGATATTAATTTTGACATCTGAGGGATTGTTTGAGAATGAAATGAAATTTTATTTCTGAAATCGACTTGAAAACACTTAAATGCTATACAAATCTAAGCTATTAAACTTTTAAAGATATGAGATGAGTTGAAGCTGACAGTTGAAGGAGGTGGAAGGGGTATTGAATATTTATGTTAAACCTAGAAATTTCTATTGCCAGAAGTGCAAGTCAGAATTATTATAAAGTACGCTCACAAGGAAAGTTCTAAGAGTGTTCAAAATGACATTTCTGCTTGACAGCTACAGTGGAACTTACCCAGCGATTCTTCAGGGAATGGCGTACCCTGGTTTCACCTCCAGAAGGGGACTAATGAATTAAGAAAAAAACAAAGACAGAATCACAGTCAATCATTATATCCCTTCTCTTTATTTTCCTGGCTCGAATACCAGGGGTCTGTATCAATCATGTAATTGAGTCATTTGTCCTTTGAAGCCCATGGATGCTGCACTTAAACACAGACAACAATGTTTCCCAAACTCAGGTTTCTGCCTCTTCATCCACACCTTCCCCACTAACGACTGCCATCTTTCTGTACAAAGACAAGCACTATTAAAAAAAATGAAACTGAAGAAAAATGATTGGGGTTGAGAAGCAGGAATTTGGAGATTAGTGGAAACACAACACATTCAGGACTCAGCATTCAAGAGTAACAAAATGAATGGTGGAGTGGAAAAAATCAAACTCTTGGAGCAGACACACAGGTCATTGATTTATTAAATGTACAACATGCACTGTCTTTTCCTTCCTTGCTTCTTTCCTTCCTTCCTCTTTTCACTCTTCCCTTCATTTTTCTTCCCCATTCCATGCCTTTTTCTTGCTTGCCAAACTCCCGTCTCCCTTCCGTCCCTCATTCTCTGTCCAGTTATCTGTATTTCTGAAAGGAAGAACCTTTCCTTTTTGAATTTTTGATTTCTTTTTCTCTGTATTTTTCACTATTTTTCCCCTTTTCCTTTCCTTTCCTTTCTTTCATTTTTCTCTTTTGGCTTATACATGTTATATCATAATTTATAATAAAAATATATTCATTTTATAACAGGAAAAAACACCCACATGCATATATAATATTTAGATTTCAAAGAATTATTAGTAAAATGCAGACTGATATTGTTTCACCTCTCCTGAATGCTCTAGAAATCTATTCGCTCCGTCTACTATAGACTTCCTTGGAATTGTTCTCTGATATAAAGAAAAGTGACTGAAGAAGCTACAGGAAATTCATCTTCTAACACACCAAATTACTTCTACTGCAAGGAATTACAGAGGACCTCTCTGGTACTATGGCTTACATAGGAGAAACTGCCTTGGGCTGAAGTAAAAAGTGAAGGAAATGGCCAAAGTGTTTCCTGATACTATCTCTGATGTTGCCAGTAACACCAAATCAAGTCCATGAAAGTTAGTTGACTGTTTAGCTTTTGTCATGACCAATAAGAAAAGCGAAGCTCTCTGTTTAAGATAATGTGAAGTAGAAATGCTCATAAACATCTGGAGATGAAAGTAAAGTTATTTTTATTACTGAATAAAATAAGGGTCATTCCAGAATGATGCTCTGTTGCGTTAGTATAGCATCAGGTTCTTGAATGTAGGGAAAAAAAAACAATTTAGCAAGATATTACAGATTTGTACTAAGAAAGACTACATTTGCATCTAGAAAGTAAAAGGAAAATTAAATATATGTTTTAAAAATATATTGAATATTTCATCGAAAGGAGAAAGCATTTTATAAATACAAATAACTGACATTATACCACAATGATAGGTAAAATGTAAATGTCTACATAGATGTCTAGATTGTCTACATGAGAAGTACATATATTAGTAAAAAACGTTACATGAAAACATTTTTATTAACAGCTACGTAAACTTTAGATTCAAATTATTATAGTCACACCTCTCTCTACCCATAGCTCATACAATAGTATGCTAAACTAAAATATTTACATAAATGTGTAAATACATATGTAAAACAAAAATATAGTCCTATTTTATGACTTTTCTTGGCTGGTACTTTCTTTTAAGTAACAAACTGAATTACAAATAAAAATATCACTACAATGTCATTTTGGAGTAAAAATGCCATGGAATGGAAAGATTTTCAACCATCATGAATTATTCATTTATACCTTACATACCTTAAGCCAAAGAATACTAAGAACATAGAGGGAAAAGGTACCATGCCATGTATGCCAGTAACTGTGACATGTCCATGACTTTACAAAAGTCTTGCGTCTTTTACAAGATACTTTTCCGACTAAAGTTCTTAAATGATAATGATGATTATTTTGACATTGTTTTATTATCCAGTTAATATTCACTTGGGAAAGAAAGATTTAAAAGAATGAAAAAGGAAGACAAAATCTTAGTTTTAGTATCCATGAATAAAAATTTTACCAATATTCTCTCTATATATACATATATTTTCATACATGCATACATATATATGCTATTTTTACACATCCTATATATATGTTTCGTATATATTCACACATACATATTCTATTGTTTTAAATGCGTTCACATATAATTCCAATATTTAATATATGTTCCATTTAAAAACACTATGACTCCTAACAAAGCTTTAAAATACATTATCCTAAAGTAAATGGACATTGTTAGAAAGAAATATATGTTCTTAGGATTTTACTTAGTATTTTTATTCTATAAAATGATGATCAAGGCGTCAAACCAGATGCAGGGCAAACAATGGTGAACGACAACATAAATACATTGCTTTGAAATGCTAGTTTGCTCTCAGAGAGTGCATGGTATAGAAGAGTAGAATGCATTTCTCCTTTTGTTTACCTTTTCTGAACAGTTCCAAAGTTTATCAAAAACAAAAGCACCTGATCTGAATGAGGAACACAATGCATACACCAGAATTGACCCTTTCTCTAACACAGCGTGTGTGTTTACCTTGATGTTATTTGAAGGATTGCCATACATACTGTCACAGAAAAGCAGATCTTTTCCAAGGGCTACTGTTCTAACTTGGATCTTTTCATTGGGGGATACTGTATTTTTAAACATTGTTATTAATTATGTATTAAATTTTTCTCAAATGCTGAATTACTTCGTTATATTGCTAAGTATTTTTAAAAAGGATGATATTAAAGAGGCCATGCAAAGAATATTATTTACAGCATTTCGACTTGAGCATAAGTGAAGGAAAAAAATGGAACCAGGAAATGGACATGCACATTGCTCCGCCTGTTTAATTTCTTACTTTGCAGACATTTGAAAAAGAATTAATACACAAGATGTGGACTTTGAAGATTTAGAGAACATGCTAAAATGTTTATGACAAAAAGGAAAATGGCCATCATTACATTTTCAAAATCCAGTAGTGCAAGGTTTTGTTAGTGCTGCTGAGTCTAATCTGATGCCCAGGTGACCTTCCAACAGCAGAGCAAAACCCTGCCTGGGTCTTTTTGAGCCATCCTCTCACCTTCCAGCGCTCTATTAGGCACTGCTCTACTGCTGTTCATAGAGTGTTCATGGCCAATCTTTTTGGAAGTTGGTGGCCGGGTCCTACTTCCTAGTCTGAGTCTGGAAGCTCTGCTGGAACCTGTCCACTAGGGGACTCTGCTGGTGTCTGAAATATGGGTGGCACAGCTTTCAGCAGAACAGTAACAAGCAGGATGACAACCCCAGCCAGGTGGTGTGGTTCCCTGACCTGAAAACAAACCCAGGTGGTGGTAGTGAGAGGACCAAATCTTTTGTTGTTGTTGTTTAATTTTTATTTTTTTCAGATGTACATCACATTTCAAATTCTGGATACATTACATCATGTTCACGACCCAAACACTAATTATAGTGCATCCCCTCACATGTGACCCTAATCACCCCTTTTGCCCTCCCCCTTCCCCACTTCCCCAGTGGTAACCACCAGTCCAATCTCAACGCTATGTGTGGTTTTTTTTTTTTTTTGTCGTTTTTATCTTCTACTTATGAGTGAGATCATATGGCATTTGACTTTCTCCCTCTGACTTATTTCACTCAGCATAATACCCTCAAGGTCCACCCATGTTGTCACAAATGGCTGGATTTCGTCATTTCTTATGACTGAGTAGTAGTCCCTCGTGTATAAACACCACATCTTCTTTATCCATTCGTCCCTTGATGGGCACCTAGGTTGCTTCCAAGTCTTGGCTATTGTGTATAATGTGGCAATGAAAATAGGGGTGCAAGTATCTTTATGCCTTTGTGTTTTCAAGTTCTTTGGATAAATACCCAGCAGTGGAATAGCTGGATCATATGGTAGATCTATCCTTAATTTTCTGAGGATACTCCAAACTGCTTTCCATAGTGGCTGCACCAGTTTGCACTGCCACCAGCAGTGAACAAGGGTTCCCTTCTCTCCACACCCTCTCCAACATTTGTTGTTTCCTGTCTTGTTAATTATAGCCATTCTGCCTGGAGTGAGGTGATACCTCATTGTAGTTTTGATTTGCATTTCCTTGATAGCTAATGATGTTGAGCATCTTTTCATATGCCTGTTGGCCATCTGTATATCTTCTTTGGAGAAATCTCTGTTCAGATCTTTTGCCCATTTTCTAATTGGATTGTTGGTTTTTTTTGTTGTTGAGCTGTATGAGTTCTTTGTATATTTTGGATAATCTGATATGTGGTTTGCAAATATCTTCTCCCAATTGTTAGGTTGTCTTTTCGTTTTGTTGATGGTTTCCTTTGCTGTGCAGAAGCTTTTTAGTTTGATGTAATCCCATTTGTTCATTTTTCCTTTTGTTTCCCTTGCCCGGTCAGAGATGGGGCTTGAAAATATGCTGCTCAGACCAATGTCATAGAGCATACTGCCTATGTTTACTTCTAGAAGTCTCATGGTTTCAGGTCTTACATTCAAGTCTTTAATCCATTTTGAGTTGATTTTTGTGCATGGTGTAAGGGAATGGTCTACTTTCATTCTTTTGCATGTGGCTGTCCAGTTTTCCCAACACTATTTATTGAAGAGACTCTCCTTTCTCCATCGTATGCTCTTGGCTCCCTTGTCGAATATTAGCTGTCCATAAACGTGTGGGTTTACTTCTGAGCTCTCAATTTTGTTCCATTGATCTGTGTGTCTGTTTTTGTGCCAGTACCATGCTGTTTTGGTTACTATGGCTTAGTAGTATAATTTGAAATCTGGGAGGGTGATACCTCCAGCTTTGTTCTTTTTTCTCGGGAATCCTTTGGCTATTCGGAGTCTTTTGTTGTTCCATATAAATTTTAGGATTCTTTGTTCTATTTCTGTAAAAAATGTTGTTGGAACTTTGATAGGGATTGCGTTGAATCTATAGATTGCTTTAGGAAGTATGGACATTTTAACAATGTTAATTCTTCCAATCCAAGAGCACGGAATAGCTTTCCATTTCTTTGTGTCTTCTTTGATTTCTTTCAACAATGCCTTATAGTTTTCAGGGTATAGGTCTTTCACCTCTTTTGTTAAGTTTACTCCTAGGTATTTTATTCTTTTTGTTGCAATTGTAAATGGGATTGTATTCTTAATTTCTCTTTCTGCTACTTCGTTGTTAGTGTATAGAAACGCAACAGATTTTTGAACATTGATTTTGTATCCTGCAACTTGACTGTATTCTTTTATTATTTCTAAAAGTTTTTTAGTGGACTCTTTATGGTTTTCTACATATAAAACCATGTCGTCTGAAAAGAGTGACAATTTCACTTCTTTTCCAATGTGGATCCCTTTTATTTCTTTTCCTTGCCTGATTGCTCTGGCTAGGACTTCCAATACTATGTTAAATAAGAGTGGTGACAGTGGGCATCCTTGTCTGGTTCCTGTTCTTACAGGGATAGCTTTCACTTTTTCTCCATTGAGAATAATATTTGCTGTGGGTTTGTCATATATGGCTTTTACTATATAGGCGTATTTTCCTTCTCTACCCATTTTATTTAGAGTTTTTATCATAAATGGATGCTGTATCTCGTCAAATGCTTTCTCTGCATCTATTGAGATGATCACGTGATTTTTATTCTTCATTTTGTTAATGTGGTGTATTATATTGATAGAGCTGCAGATGTTGAACCATCTCTGCATCCCTGGAATGAAACCCACTTGATCATGATGTATGATCTTTTTAATATATTGTTGTATTCGATTTGCTAGTATTTTGTTGAGGATTTTTGCATCGATGTTCATCAGTGATATTGGCCTGTAATTTTCTTTTGTTGTGTTGTCCTTGTCTGGTTTTGGTATCAGGATAATGTTTGCTTCATAGAAGGAGTTAGGAAGCCTCCTCTCCTCTTCAATTTTTTGGAAGAGTTTGAGAAGGAGAGGTATTAAGTCTTCTTTGAATGTTTGGTAGAATTCACCAGGGAAGCCATCTGGTCCTGGACTTTTATTTTTTGGGAGGTTTTTAATTGCTGTTTCAATCTCCTTACTGGTGATCGGTTTATTCAAATTTTCTACATCTTCTTGGTCCAGTTTTGGAAGGTTGTATGTTTCTAGGAATTTATCCATTTCGTCTAGATTATCCAATTTGTTGGCGTATAGCTTTTCATAGTATTCTCTTATTATCTTTTGTATTTTTGAGGTGTCCGTTGTAATCTCTCCTCTTTCGTTTCTGATTTTATTTATTTGAGCCTTCTCTCTTTCTTTCTTGGTGAGTCTAGCTAAGGGTTTGTCAATTTTGTTTATCTTTTCAAAGAACCAGCTCTTGGTTTCATTAATTTTTTCTATTGTTTTTTTAGTCTCTATTTCATTTACTTCTGCTCTGAGTTTTATTATTTCCTTCCTTCTGCTGATTTTGGGCTTTGTTTGTTGTTCTTTTTCCAGTACCTTTAGGTGCACTTTTAGATTGTCTATTTGGGATTTTCTTCTTTGTTGAGGTAGGCCTGAATTGCTATAAACTTCCCTCGTGGAACCGCTTTTGCTGTATCCCACAGATTTTGGCATGTCGTGTTTTCATTTTCATTTGTCTCCAGGAATTTTTTGATTTCTTCTTTGATTTCTTCATTGACCCAATCATTGTTCAGTAGCATTTTCTTCAATCTCCACATTTTTGTGGCTTTTCTGGGTTTCTTTCTGTAGTTGATTTCCAGTTTCATACCTTTGTGGTCAGAAAAGATGCATGGGATTATTTTGATCTTCTTAAATTTATTGAGACTTGTTTTGTGGCCTAATATGTGATCAGTCCTGGAGAATGTTCCATGGGCATTTGAAGAGAATGTGTATTCTGTGGTTTTTGGATGGAATGTTCTATATATATCTACTAAGTCCATCTGGTCTAATGTGTCCTTTAAGGTGAGTGTTTCCTTATTGATCTTCTGTTTAGATGATCTATCCATTGTTGTAAGTGGAGTGTTAAAGTCCCCTACCATTATTGTGTTACTGTCTATTTCTCCTCTTATGTCTGTTAATAATTGCTTTATATATTTAGGTGCTCCTATGTTAGCTGCGTAGATATTTACAAGTGTTATATTTTCTTGTTGGATTGTTCCCTTTATCATTATGTAGTGCCCATCTTTGTCTCTTATTACAGTTTTTGATTTAAAGTCTATTTTGTCTGATATAAGTATTGCTACCCCCGGTTTCTTTTCTTCGCCCTTTGCATGGAATATCTTTTTCCATCCTTTCACTTTCAGTTTACGAGTGTCTGTAGGTCTGACGTATGCAGCATACACATGGATTTTGGTTTTTTACCCAGTTGGCCACCCTATGGCATTTGATTGGAGCATTTAATCCATTGACATTTAAAGCAGCTATTGATAAATATGTATTTATTGCCATTTTGTCACTTTTTCCTTTGTTTGGGTGTTTTAGTAGTTCTTCTCAGTTCCTTTCTTTTTTTCTCTTGCTCTCCTCACTTGTGGTTTGATGGCTATCTTTAGTAATATGTTTGATTTCTTTTGTCTTACTTTTTTTCCTGCTTGTTATAGGTTTCTGGTTTGTGGTTACCAAGAGGATCCTATTTAATATACTATGCATATAACAGTCTATATTGGGTAGATAGACTCTTTAGCTTGAACTCTTTCTAAAAGCTCTGCTTTTTCACTACTCTCCTCCCACATTATATGTTTTTCACATCATATATAGTCTTTTCTTTAGTGTGCGTCTATCCATTACCCTCTTATCATTGAAATAGGTAATTTTAGTACATTTGTCTTTTAACCTTCATATTACCTTCACAGGTAGTTGATCTGCTGCCTTTACTGTACTTTTACGTTACAACTGATTTTATTGCCTGTTTTTTCTTGTTGTTTTGGGTTTTTTTGATAATATTTTTTCTTTTATCTCTATTTGTGGTCATTACTTTCCCACTTAAATAAGTCCCTTCAGCATTTCTTGTAGAACTGGTTTCTTGGTGATAAACTCCTTTAATTTTTGCTTATCTGGGAAGCTCTTTATCTCTCCTTCCATTCTGAATGACAGTCTTGATGGATGGAGTATTCTTGGTTGTAGGCTTTTTCCTTTTAGCACTTCAAATATGTTGTGCCATTCTCTTATCGCCTATAGGGTCTTGGCTGAGAAGTCCACTGACAGCCTGATGGGCTTCCCTTTATATGTCACTTGTGGCCTTTCTCTTGCTGCTTTTAGGATTCTCTCTTTGTCTTTAATTTTAAACATTTGATTATAGTATGTCTTGGTGTGGGCCTCTTTGGGCTTCTTTTGTTTGGAGCTCTCTGTGCTTCCTCAACTTGGATGTCTGTTTCCTTCCTCAGGTGAGGAAAATTTTCCTCTATTATTTTGACAAATAAATTTTCTGCCCCTTTGTCTCTCTCGTCTCCCTCTGGGACCCCTATAATCTGAATGTTACCACGCTTAATATTGTCCCAGAGTTCCCTTACACTGTTCTCATTCTGTCTAATTCTTTTTTCTCTTTTCTGTTCTGCTTGGGTGATTTCCTCTAATCTTTCATCTAGCTCGCTGATCTGTTCTTCTGCTTCCTCTACTCTGCTATTGAGTCCTTCTAGTGAATTTCTCATTTCAAGTATTGTATTCTTCATTTCTGATTGGTTCTTTTTTATATCTTCCAATTCTTTGCTGATGTGCTCACTGTGTTCATCCATTCTTCTCTGCATATCTGTGAGCATCCTCATTATATTTTGTTTGAATTCTTTGTCAAGGAGGTCGCTAGTTTCTGTTTCACTTAATTCTTTTTCTGGTGTTTTATCCTGTTCCCTTGCTTGGAAAGTATTCCTTTGCCTCCTCATTGTGCCTCTTTCTCTGTGCTATTTTCTTTGTACTAGGTGAGTCGGCTAGTCTCCTGATCTTGGAGAAGTGGCCTTATGAGGCCCAACAGCGTGCTTCCCTCTCATCACCAGACCATAAGAACCAGGAGCAACCCCTTTGTGGGCTACTTGTGTTCTTCTGCTGTGGCAGGGCTGCTCCCACTGCAGGTACCCAGGGAGTGTGATCTTTCCTTCCCTGGTCAGCTGTTTGTAAATCCGGTTTGGAGGGACCTCAGCACTGTCGGCTACAAAGTCTATTAGCACACTCTTATTGCAATTGTCCTCCTAATTGGGTTGGTACCCAGTGTAACTGGTTGCTAGGCTCAGGGGTGTACAATTGTGATAGGCCTGAGGCCAACAAGGCTGTTGTCAGTTCTCTTAGGAGTGCAGCTGAGTGGGGCTAGCCCTTGGCATGGAGGCACTCAGTTGTTTCAGGCTTTGGAAGGTGGGGCTGATCCTTTTTATGGCTATTTGTGAAGCACAAGTCCTCTGCCACTGAGAAGCCTCACCCCCCACTGGACCACATACACTGTCAACACAGTCCTGGTCCATGCACACTTCTCAACCCCCTGGAGTGTACCCCACCGCCACACTGCAGAGGCCTCCACCTCTGCCCCAATGCCCCCCACAGTTCAGCTGGTCCTCACACAAGCCCTGCCCCACAGAAGCAGACACCCTTGCATGCCTGTAGAGGAAGGATCAAGGCACTCAGTCAATGCAGGCTGAATAGTAGCCTGAGGGCTTGCTGTTAGGTGGGGCCAGTCCCTAGGGTGGATTGCCGGCCCTGGCTGAACTGGATTAAATCTGTGCTCTAGTGGGTGTGGCAGACCCCTGGGCTAACAGCCCAAGGGATGCACCTCAATGGCCCCCCCTGGTGTCCATATCAGCACGCCTGGACCAGCTCAGAACAACGGCCCCCACCAATGTCTCAGTCTCCGGAGAGGATCCTCCTCTCACCAAGATGCCCCCAGAGCCCACCAGGTGAGTCTTGTGTCACCAAAGGACAGTCAGCCCTCTCTCTGGTGATTTTAGGTTGCTGCAATGAGTTTGTGCGTGGGCCCTTTAAGACCCGGATCTTTTCGGCTTTTGGCCGATAGCTTTTCTGGGGTGTCCTCGCTGCAGTTAACAGCCAGCAAAGCCAGACAGTAAGACCCCCCTCTCAGTTGGGCTGAGTCTGAAGGATGGTTATAGCAGTATTGCCCTGCTCCAGACCTCACTCCTCCCGGGAGGGCTCGTACCTTATGGTGGCTCCCACCTGGCCAGCTGAGAAGCTCCGCTGCTCCCAAAGCTGGCTTTTTTCTTCTCCGGCCGGAGTTACTGCCTTTTCTGCTTTCGTCAGGACCATCCCTTGTCGTGGGGGTTCTTTTTACCCAGTTTTCAGTTTTAAATCCAGGGTGATTCTTCCCAAAATTGTTGTAACCTGGTTGTGTTCATGGGAGGAGGTGAGGTCAACGTCTGCTCACAGCGCCATCTTGACGAGAACCCTGAGAGGGCCAAATCTTAACCACTAGACCACTAAGGCTAGTAGAGCTATAGAACATTTAAATTTTATATTCATATTATGACTTGCATTGGACTTCTTCCTTTCTTAATTGATTTTCTCATTTTTTATAGAGAGATGGTAATAATAGTCGCAGTTATTCCTAATACTTTCGGAATAACCACATTCACAAATATATCAGAATCTTATATTTAGGTTTATATGTTATTGCTATTGTTGTTTGTCAGCCCATCTTTGGCCAATTCATCATTTACTACCTGCCACCAATTCTTCAAGATTTATGTCTTGTTTTCCCAGTTGTTGTGTATTATTTTCAAATGGCCCCCTACCTTAGTTTACCTTTGGAAATATTGAGACCCTCTAGAGTTGGTTGCAAAATAAATATTGCAAGATCCAACTGTTCAAAGAGTGGTTTATCGTCGTTTGCTAAAATACTTATCTCTGGAACTCATTTTTCTAAGCATTTGGAAACGTTATAAATAGGAATTAGAAAAATGTATATAATTCTTTCTAAAAAGTGAATAATGTTGTAGCACAAAATTCTGAAAGGAATAGCATAATATACATCAGAAATTCTGTTAGATTAGATTAGACTCTCTCTAGTACATATAATGTATATATTAATATGTAATATATAACATCTAATATACATATTTATAACATATCTATTATATAACATATATAATAGAGAGAAAGACAGAGAGATATCTCAGATATATATCTGTCCCTGTCTCTGCCTCTGTCTTAAAGGCTCATTCTAAGCATTTAACAATGATTTTCCTGGACCTTCAGGTAAAAGCTTCCCTCCTCCGAATTTGACTTTTATGGGCAAAAATTGAGTATTTCTATCCTTCTATTTACCTTAAGAGGGCCTTCATTTTGTTTTTATCTTTCCTCATATATATGTAATTTGACTACTTTTTAAACATAAATGATAATTCACGGAAAATTTTATTCTCATACAGTTCTTGGATAGCTGTTTATTTTTTTAATTCTGTTTTGCACAATCTGGTGTCTTGTTTTGTTGCACAGAACTTAGTTTGTTTCAATAATTGAATCACCTGGATGCCAAAATGGTGTCGTATTTGACATTACTTTGAAAAAGCAATTTAAAGTCATGTGGCAAAAATTATCTTATTAAATCTTTATGACAACCGTACAAGATAGGTGTGAAAACGTGTTCACAGGTAACACAGCTATCAGGAAGTAACGGGGAATTGATGTAGCAGTCTGACCTCACATGTTATGCTTCATAACTGTACTGGAGTTGGATCCTATATAACCTTTGAGGCATGGAAAGGCGTTGAACTCTATTTCCTACTCAGGGTGACCTCAGTAACATATAGAAATGACTGGGTCATTCATCCTACAGGTGTGGAGCACTGCCAGGTGCTCTTCCAGGCACATTTATGTTTTTGTTATATTTTTTCCCAATAAACTATAAATCTAGAGAAGGAGATAAACATATAAATAGATAACCATAGTATGACATCACAAGTGATATCTAGAGATTGGAGCATTAGCGAAGGAGCAATCAAGACTTGTGAGTGAAAAAACTCACTTTAAAACTAGTACAGGTCTGGGGCCGGCCCGGTGACCCAGCAGTTAAGTTCACATGTTCTGCTTCGGTGGCCCAGGGTTCGCCAGCTCGGATCCGGGGTGCAGACATGGCACCACTTGTCAAACCATTCTGTGGTAGGCGTCCCACATATAAAGTAGAGGAAGATGGGCTCGGATGTTAGTTCAGGGCCCGTCTTCCTCAGTGAAAAGAGGAGGATTGGCAGCAGTTAGCTCAGGGCTAATCTTCCTCAAAAAAAAAAAAAAAACCTAGTGCAGGTCCTCTAAAGCTTAAATACAGCTCAGCTCTGTCTGAATACCCTGCCATGAACTGCATCTCAAATATTACTTTGTTTTGAAAATTTTACAGAAAACAATTGTATGTGCAAAAAATAAGTTTTGAAAATCTAAGGTATAGAGAAAGAGAAAGACATATAGAGAAGGAAATCTTAATATCAGACATGGGAAATAACTTGAATCCTGTCTAATTTAATTTTAAATTGTCTTTTGAGCGTGGATGGACCCTATGTAAGGCACTATAGTGTTGAGAGCATGAAACTACGAATTGAATGTATTACCTTAAATAATGTAAGTATATTTCATATACCATTTAATGTATAGATAGATGGAAATATAGAGGTAGATATGAATTAACAATTCTATTGTATTTTAATGAGAAACATTTTTTGAAATATCATATAAGAAAAAGGATAAAAACAAGTATTTAAAAATGATATAATATACACTGCATCAAAGTTTGTGAAAACATAATTGTCAAAGATGTCACCACTTTTTTTTTTTGAGGAAGACTAGCCCTGAGCTAACTGCTGCCAATTCTCCTCTTTTTACCAAGGAAGACTGGCTCTGAGCTAACATCTGTGCCCATCTTCCTCTACTTTATATGTGGGATGACTACCACAGCATGGTTTGCCAATCGGTGCCATGTCCGCACCCCGGATCCAAGCTGGCGAACCCCGGGCCACTGAAGCAGAACATGTGAACTTAATTGCTGAGCCACCAGGCCGGCCCCTCACCATTTTTAAGCTTAGAAAAATGTCTTCCTATATGATATGGCTATTATGGAGGACATGAATTATACTGCCTTTATCAAAACCAAAGTTCTAGAAAAAAACATTTCTAATATTTTATATGTACATATATGTATATAAATACACATTCATATATGTGTTTTATTTCCTTCTAGTAAGTGATATTAAGACAAGACAGAAAATAATAGGGATTTATAGATTTATTCATTGCTCTTAAAGAACTTTCAATTTTGTATAATTTAAAACTAAATTTTTTTATCCATGAGATTAAAAAAGCACTAATGACTAGAGGAACTCAATAATCTTTCTCATCTCCTGACAATGCTTAGAAAAGATAACATAGGTTGAGTTAAGAAGGTGCCCACTTAGAGTGATTTAATTCTAAACTTATAAAATGTGACTACTGATGTCCCAAATTTTCAATATGGTCTAAAATTATATATAATTCTCATGTATGTTGGAACTAAATATGTGAATATACCAAATGCACTTCTATTAATTTACATATAAACTTCAGAAATGAATTTGTATTTATATTGTTTAACTTGAGACATTTCTATAATGCTTTAATCTCTATGTTGGGGAGTCGGTGGAAATTCACAATATAGAGATATCTGAGCTGTTCCAAGTACATCTAATCTGAAATTTGTAGAAATAGTTATTTTAGTATTAAACCAAAGGCCATCAAGCTTATTATATTCTCTGGATGAATATAAGAAATATAGTACATTTCTAAAGCAAAACTCAATTCATAACAGGGTAATAAAGTTAATTACATATATATCTAATATTTAGGAATATTAAATAACTAAAGATTTAATTAACCCTCAAATGATAATTAAAAGAACAAAGTTCCAGTTTAAGATGCCAAATTGATCACATGTGAATATCTCTTATTACCTCCAAGATACCACAGAAATTATGTGAAATTATTAGTTATTTTTTATTATAAACTCATAATACTACAGAGAAGTCAGAGACCATCACGTTATAAGATAGTTTAACACACATTTGGAATTTGAAAAGCAAAAGGAGGAGGATGGCTGATGAAACTAGCTCGAGGAGGATATCCCCGAGAATCCACAGGTAGGACGGCTGCTCTGAGAGGCTGAAGAATCAGAAAACACCGAGTACCAAGTGTGTATATTCAGGGGAGAAATCAAAAATCTGTCTAAGAAATAGTATACCCCACTTCTTCACAAAAGACTTAGCAACTGGACATCTGCCACCCTGAGCAAGAACTGGAAAATTTTTCTTTCAAGAAATAATTCTTAGGGAGAAATATGCTAACCTTTTCTATATAACTGAACTCCAGCAAAAGGCATTTCTCCAAATCTTCACCCAAAAAGAAAGCCCCGTACATCAATAAGCCTGACCTGTATACGCTTAACCACAGTCAACCTTACATTGCCTTGTTCTTAATTATGAATGGGCAATGAAGGATCTTGAGCCATTTGAGCAAAGCTCGTAACATGAAAGAAATATATCCCCCTTCCTCCCCAAAAAAGGAGATTAAAAACTCAAAGGAAACACTAATGATTCAAAGAAAAAAAGTTTAATAACAAACTAAAGCAAACAAACAAAAATCTCTAATTAGTCTCTCAGAGGGACTTAACATATTATATCATGAGAAAAGAGGCTGTGGAAAGAAGAAGCTCTTGGATATTAAAAATATAATTGTGATAATAAATTAAGAAGAAAGAGTTCTTGGAAACTGAAAATATGGTTTCTAAATAAATAATTAAATTTAAGAGTTAGATAAATGAAATTGCAACATTATCTCAGAAATGTGAATATAAAGAGATGGGGGAAAATGAAACTAATAATTCCAAGAGGAAAAACAATTGTGCGTGAAGGGAAAGATAACTATAAGTTAATATGTGGATGTACAATAAATAATATGCACCAATATGTAATAAAGTGCACCCTCTTTAGCGAGTGTCAACTTTTAAAACCAAATACAAAGTACAAAATAGAAAAAAGAAGATTTATGACATCGACATATCAACATTAAAAGAAATAAACTTAAGAAAGAATACATGATACTATTAAGACAAGAACCACCTAGGGAGAAGATAAATATATGTATATATAGAGAAAGATGAATTAGTATCTAACCATATAAAAAATAAGTAAGATAATGACAGCTCATTAGGAAAAAATGTACAAAGGATTTGAACAAGTAAATCATGGATGAGAAATCCCCAAGATCAATAACATACGGAAATTTCTCAACTGCACTAATAATCAGAAAATTTTAAGTTGAATAAAAAGCGATAGCGTTTTTCATTAAACAGATTGGTAAAGAATAGAAAGCTCTGGTGAGATGAAATATAGTTCGGAACATTACTAGTGGAATGTTAATGGTCACTTAGAGTGATAGTTGGCAGTACTTAAAAAAACTCAGTGCAAAAACGGACAAAAAATGGGAGAAAATTTTGAGGATGCTCTCCTTTTCACTAAATCAACAAGAGTCATAAAGACTTAAGAAATTTATCAGTGCTTTACTTGGCAAAATAAGTCATTTAAGCAGTTAGCTCTTGCTATACGAAGCTTTTCCAAAGGAGAGTATATTTATTTTCCTGTATATTGGCCTTTTCTAGTCAGCTCCCTGGACCATCTAAAGTTTCAGTTAATATCTGCTACCCTTCCAGCTGAAGTTTCAATCACTGAAACTTCGCTAAGAATCTCTTGTCCATCAGTATGAAACTTTTTTTCTAAGCCCTGTATTGGCTTATAGGCCATTGTCATAGAAAATTTTGTTACCAAATAGTAAATATCCTGCTAGAGAATATTCCATAATGTAAGCTTTATAACTTTCACTATTTGAGATTAAATTTATTTTCACAGAAGAATGGCCCTTGTTGCATTAAAAAAAAAACACTTTTTGAAAAACTTCTCATAACTGTAACTTGAAGAAATAAGGACAGCTTTGTGGAAGGAAATTTCCATTTATTTTGAAAGCAACATAAATAGAAGAAAAACTCTATGGATGTGGCTAAATGCAAAGTTTTAATACAAAAGCCTCCCTGGGTTAAACAAATAACTGCCCCTTCTTTATCAAATATGAAAGTTTATACTAGAATAATATCATGTATTTACTTGGCCAAAAGGCAGGTGCTAATTGCTGCAGAATGAAAAATTAACATGTTATATTGGTTTGTCCTCCAAACTGCCCTGAATTTCCTCCTGCTCCTCTTTTGGTATCAAGGATCTGGACTGAGTACCTCTGTTAGAGGGGTGTTCAGGTACCTAAAATACCCCAATTCATGGAGATCGCTTGAAGAGTTCAGTGCCAGGTGCCAGGGTAGGGAACACTTGTAAAACATTTCAAGCGAATAAGTTAATCAGTTAGTCTAGTTGCCTCTGAATGATTTTGTGGCAGGTTTTTTTGTATCATCCAGAATGTTTGACAGGGAGGAAGTCTATCTTCTGAGAGTTGCAAAATATACCTTTCACCACAAAGCAAACTTAGGAAACAGGAAATGTAAGAAAAAACAGAGAATACTCATGTGCTTATGAGATGACCTGCTCCTCCAAAATGGAAGACCCAAGGAAAGGAAGGTCAAGGCATCAGCAGGTTACCCAGGGCAGCTGGAGGAAGAGACTACGTGAAAGTGCATTTCATCTTCCTGTCCACTGCCACAGCATACACCCCTGCTGGTTTTAGAAAAGGCTTGGAAAAATGTGGTAATATTTAAAAAAGACAAACTTCAACAAGAAAAAGTATGAGTGGAAATTCAGCTCGAACAGTGTAGTATTTATGTAACCATGCCATGCTAATGAATATAAGTTGGAAAATGTAATAATGCGCTCATTTTCTGAACCTAATACTATAGTTACATGAATATAATTAAAGATAACTTTCTCGTGTCAATGAAGCCACATAAAGACTGACAATGCTTAGAAAACTTGACAAAGCAGGTGCTCAGAACACATAAGTCACAGAAATGATTCACTGTGCACTTTTCTAAAAAGGCTCTAAATTCCTGATAGTTGCAAATGGCCTTTGCAGTTTGCTCAATTGTACTATAAGAGGCTATTTAGTCATCTTGCAACATGATTTAGGCAAAAATGAGATTTTGTGGCACCCTGAATACTTAGTTATTCAGGATTATACTCTCGCACACATTACTTAAATCCTCTGAACATCAGTTTTTTCCTCTGTAAAATGGTGAATAAAAATACCCACATATTTTTTGTTTTTGTATGTTTCTTCAATGTGAATTAGCATTTATATTTAAGTGCCTGGAGTATATCATATTCTCAATCATTATTATTATACTAGGTGACTATTTGTTAGTGACGTAATTTCAGGAGTTTATCTACTATTGTTGCACGCTAGACGTTCAATTATTAATTCAGAAAACAATTAATAAAAGCAGGAATTTGGGGGGCTATTTGAAGAACAATATGCTAGATCACAACGTGTAAAAGCTAAAATCAGTAACTGATGACGTTAGAGAAGTATCCAAGAGACAACTTGGAAGTAAAGGTCAGGTACAGAATTTAATGAGACAGCAAACCACTAGGGAATTTCGAACAAAGAAATGACAGGTACTAACCTGCATTTTAACAGGACTTCTTTGGGTACCCTATGGAAATTCAATTCTGAGGTTGGCCAGTTAGGAAGCTCTTGAAATAATCCAAATAAGAAATGATGGAGAAGCGGATTTGAAGATAAAGGTGGATATGCTGAGTACCAGTCAGATCAGATTATAAATGAATTTGAAAGTAGAGATGACAAAAGTTTCTCATGTATTGGATTTAGGAGTCAAGAGGACCAACAAAATTAAATATCACGTTAAGATCACTGTCATGTACAATTGAAATATGGGATTCCCATTAGCTGAGGTGGGGAAATGTAGGGACCATATTTTCAAGTGGGAAATCAAGAGTTCACTTAGGGATATGTTTCTGTGAAAGATGATTATAGATGGATTAAAAGAAAAAATTTTACTAACCCTTGCAAGATATTTTCTTCAACCATATCTGCCGCTGCTTTTGCTAAACCGAAATTCACCAACAATGGCTGCTAAGTGATGTCCCCTAGTCTTGCTGCCCCTGTTTCCTATCCCATAACTAATAAATCCAATTTCCCATACCTTCCAAGAACTCAGAGAACTGTTCTCAGAATAAAACTGAACTTTGACTGCTCTTTCTCACTTTACGCTATAAGACCTGTAAGCCACTTGCCCCTGCACCTTGAGCTATTTTAGTATTGCAATGTGTTTGTTAAAAGCTTGAGCTAATGGCTTTTGGCTGTTCTTTCTCCTTCCTGAGTGATTTGGATCAGGACCAAACTCCCCATTCCCCTGACTTTGATGCTTCTGTTTGGCAGAGCCTGGAAACAACACTGCTGTTTCTCCTCTTAGAGATATGCATGGCTAGACAACCAGGCAAGCTCTGATTCTGTTTGGAAATCTCAACATTTGTGTTAGAATGCCTTCCATGCCTTTATTATTATTATTATTATCATTACTAATGGTGACTTTTATGTGTGAGATAAAGATGCATCATGGGTTGTAATTGGGGAGGGGTGGCTCTTGATTGTTTATTTTCACCACTAGAATGGTTGTAGACAACAAAGCCAATGGCCCTCTTACAATCTAGTATTTGTATTGGTGATAACAACACCAAACATTGAATACTGGATGAATCTCACTGTATTAGTCTTCTAGGGCTGCCATAACAAAATTCCACAGACTGAATGGCTTAAACAACAGTAATGTATTTCTCACAGTTCTGGAGGCTAGAAAATCCAAGATCAAGATGCCAGCAGGCTAGGTTTTATTCCAAAGCCTCTTCTCTTGGCATATAGGTGGCCACTATCTCACTCTGTGCTCATGTGACTTCTTTTTTGTGCATGTGTGGGGAGAGAGCTAGGAAGCTCTCTGGTGTGTCTTCTTATAAGGACACTAACTCTATGGGATCCAGACCCCATCCATAGGAACTTATTTAACCTTAATTATTTCCTTCGTGGCCCCATGTCCAAATAAAGTTACATTGGGATTAGAGCTTCAACATAAGAATTTGGGGAGGACACAAACATTTAGTCTGCAACGCTCCTCAAGGACAATTTAGAATTACAATGATCATTTTAAAGAATTTTTGACATAAAAAAAGATTGTTCATTCAGAGCATACAAGGGAAAATTCCTCGTGAGATTTTTCTTGCCTTTCTAAAAGAGAGGGTTTCTGTAAAAGAGAGATCACCTTATTCCAACCAGCTGCAATAAATCTCAGTTGTGTGTATGTGTGTGTATGAGTGCATGGTTGTGTGATTGTGTGTGCAATTGTGTGTGTCTGAAGATTGGTTTCCTGCATGTAATCATTCTCTCCTCCTCGCAAAGGGAACATAATTAGGTTTTCCAATGATCATTTATTATTTGAAATCAACTACTTCTCCTGTTACGTATCGTTTCTCTCCATCTCTTACTCTTTTCCCCTCTCTTGAGAAATTTTGGAGACTTGCTAATAAAAGTTTTGTTTTCTGTCATTATGTTTGTACTCTAAGAATATCTGCTTCAGATAAACAATCAGAGTTTCGAAAAAGGAGTAAAAAATAGTAAACTGCACTTCTTTTGCTTAAAAAAATATGAGCTATGTAAAAACAAAGTAACAAAGAACCATAAACCAAACTGCAACTGAGAAATGCAATCAAGTTACAATTTCACTTACGACTTATAAGTTCCCAGGTTCAAATAAAAAGGGAAGAACTTATAAAGACGAATTTTAAAGTCTTTAAAATTTAGTTTACGAATTCATAGGTTTATAAATCATATTAGAAAATTGTGCGGGTTTATGTAATATTCCTGAAAAAATACATGACTCCTTGGACTAACAAGAATGAGAAAATAATAAAGACTTAGAGAATACTTTCTATCTTCTTCCACATTTTATCATACAAAGTTAATGTCAACACAGCATTCTAGTTTACATAATAACAGGGTTAAACTTCTCATGCTTTAAACTTTCCAAATGCCCTACATTGGTTATAAGACTCAAATATGTTGCCAATGGTTTCACAAACGTTTTAGATTTTAAATATTGCAAAATTCACAAGTCCCCAAAACTATCCTCACTTCTGATACCAATTTCAAGTTTGAGGGTCCCCAAGATCATTCTCAGGCTTGGTAATTCACTAGAAGGACTCACAGAAGTCATTATTTTCAGGGTTATGTATTATCACAGCAAAAGGATACAGATTAAAATTAACCACAGGAAGACGCCCATAGGGAATGGTCTAGGAGTCACCAGGCACAAGTTTCCAGTTGTTCATTCCCACTGAAATCACGTGGACAGTGCCAACTTCTCCCAGAAATAACATGTGATAAAATATGGAGTATTCTCCACCAAGGAAGCTGACTCAAGCCTTACTGTCCAGAGGTTTTGTTGGGTTTTGGTTATATAAATTTCCATGAATGACTGCCCACATGGCTAACGGCCTCCAGCCCCTCCAGAGGTGAAGCTGATATCATGTGGCCCAAAGCCCCCACCATAAATCACCTTGTTAGCATTGACTATCGGCCTTGAGCCAGAGCCCCAGGTAATCAAAGACACTTTTGTCAGACAGAACATTGCAAGGGCTTAGAGGTTACTTATGAGGAGCCACTGATGAAAACCGAACCTCTCTTTGGATAATATTAATCCTTCACCACACAAATGCATAAAACTATATTTAACTAAATGCAATTTATATAAAAGTTGTTTTCCTAAAGGGCTTAATATCATGAGTCATCATAATGCTTAAAAAAGGACTTAATATATTCAGTGAAATTATATTTCCCGATCCTTAATTAAATTTAACACCTTACGTTAATATTGACTTAATTAAAAAAGCTTTGCTGGAGGCTGGCCCTGTGGCCTGCTGGTTGAGTTTGGTGTGCTCTCCTTTGGTGTCCTGGGTTCGGGAATTTGGATCCCAGGTGTGGACCCACACCATGTGTCAGCAATGCTGTGGTGGCAACCCACATAAAAAGTAGGGGAAGACTGGCACAGATGTTAGCTCAGGGCGAATCCCCCCAAGCAAAAAGAGGTAGATTGAGAACAGATGTTAGCTCAGGATGAATCTTCCTCAGCAAAAAATAACTAAATAAATAATTAATTTTAAAAAATTCAAAAATCTTTAGACATGTGGACAATACCAAAATAGAAAAAAAAATATATAAATTTTGATCCCTAATGTTATCCTTACATATATTCATATATGTATATGTTATCCATACTGTAAAACATATATAACATAAATATATGTTACAATTTAATAAGATAGGAAATTTTATATAAAATATTCACTGATATATTTAATATGCTCATGAAGCTAATTGTATTTTAAGATTAATTTAAAAGTTTGATTTTATGAACTATTTACATAATTATACATATGTATACCTTTATACGCATACATATAATGGTATATTGAGATTATAAACATATAAATAATGAAAACAAATATAAAAGTGGAATAAAATTATTAAAATGGGCCAAAATGTTGGTTCAATGATAATCGTTCATTATATACATGAAAAGAAAACCTTATGCCCCTTTTACTTCAAAATATTGCTGGTTAATATTCAAAAAAGCACGTAAAATTTTTACTATGAAAAGACCAAATTATTGTTGCCTCAGATGGCAAAAAATGTTCCTGTTTTTTGAAAAGCTATGTTCTGAATAATCACTTACATATCACTTTGGTTTTCCAATAATTATTTCTTACCTTAAAAAATATTATTTACACTGATATATATTTATGCTCATATCTGTAACCCTCTATCAATCCTTGATTTTACCTTTTCCAAATTCAGAAAAACAAAACTGTAAATTTATCATTTATGTCTAAAATTATCTTTAGATTTCCATCAGATTACATAATGATTTGTTCCTTTACCTTAAAAATGGAAGGATAATCAAAATAGTTTGCTGGCATTCTCTAATTTTTAATTAGCTCATAACTATTGTGAGAACTCTATATGCCCAACTTAACTCACAATGGGAAAAAGTGACCTGACAAATCAGGAGAAGTTCAGTTTTCACATAAATAAAATTTTATTTCCTATCAATAAAATTTGCGTAAATAACTTCAGTGATTGCATACCTCTGAAGTTAAAGAAGAATACTCATGTTCAAGCTGAAGTCTGGTGAATAATTCTACCTATTAAGATTTGTTTCTCGAATTTAATGCACATCTCAATCAAGGGCAATCAGTGGCAATTACAGAGTGCTTCATGATAAAAATCAAACGGCCATGGAGATTCATCAGTGGCCTCACTGTTCACAAGGTGTTTTTATTCTGAGTAATCATGAACAACAATCTTATAAATCAACTGTGTGTGACAGCCCTTAAGAAAGGATTCCACTCTTCCATTTTGCTAATGTTGGCTAATGTAGTTCATTGGCCAGAATGTTCAGAGAAAAATTGGCTGCAAGCTTAAATCAACATCAGCAATTCTATCTAAAATTGTTGAGAATGTTTCCAGCACATATTATACCTGCCAAACTACTAACTCCAGCAAAACTGTAAAGACAGGGATAAAGCCCTCGATGTACATTTGAATATTTGTGGATGAGTTTTATACAGTGGTTACATTCAAATGGAAATAAATATCCTCTCACTACTGTGTGTCTATTTTCTGGATGGCTAGTAGCTTTTCCTTGTTGAAAAACAATTGCCTTATCACCAGCTTAATCTGGGGTTTCTTAGACTATGTATTTCCAACTTTGGACTCACCAACTTACTTATCTAGTTACAGAGGTGCCCATTTTTTGGAGACTGTAATCAAAGAATTATGGAATACACTGCTCAGCATCTAGAAACTCAGTTGTCCTTATCATCCTCACCCCAAAATTAAAGTTTGCAAAGTTAGCTGAATAATTATTGTAGAGATTTTATGCAGTATACACAAGTCTATAATCAACAGCTGTAGATAGCTTCCTCCTAGATAACTGTTTGGCTGCAAATGACACCAATAGAAGAGTGCTCTTGGATCTCATCAAAAGAGACTTTATCAGGCACTCTTAATCATGATTACTGCAATCATGAAAACTCCAAGGAATTGAACTTCAAGTCATGTCTCAGTTTAAAGTCATTATACATCCATTTCCTGTACTTCCACACTAATGGGAGATATAAAACAGAGTCTCTCAGGATTCTTTAGAAGCAGACAAATCATAAAAGGGACAGTTTTCCAAAGAACATTGAAGCAACATGTGGAAATCTTCCATCCAAGATTCCTGGTCTAAGACTCTGGCTTCTGCACCCTCTTTGTCTCATTCTCTGTTCTATTTCTAGCTCTCTTATTCCCTTCTTTAGGATGAAATTTCAGATTATTAATTAGTAAGGATTAAAGCTTTCACAATTTTTCCCTTTAATTTTAATGCTTTCATTTCTAAGGGCTATTTTGAAAATACCTCACTGATAGATATAGATAGAATGAGACAAAATAGAAAGAAATCTTGACACTCTGGCTCTTCTACCACTTTCTGGGTCATCTGAATCAGGGAATCCAGATGGAGGATGGAATGTGGTTTTATGATTAGAACCAGGTAAAATAGTGGGACCAATGGCATCCTTTCACAGTCAATTAATGATTCTACTTCTTGTGTTCCAAGGCTTCATGGTCCTACATTGTATCCTACTCAGAGCCTTAAATGCTCCTTCATAGCCACCCCTAGACAGATGATTACAATGGCCAAAGAAATCCAAAAGTCATATGAGGAGCTGGTGAATGCACTCAAGACTCAACGATATCCAAAAGTGAGGGATGGGACCAATGGAAATCTCAGATAGAGGTAACAATCTGGACTTCGACAACTGCCCTAAGCATGGTATCCCTTAAGCCAATGCTTGGCCTAAAGGAAGACCTGAAGGACTTAAAACACTGCACTGACCTTTGCAAGATCTTAGCTTCAGCTGTTCCATTTCACCTCTTTTGCTAAATCCAAATTGACCAACCAACAGCTGCTTAACTAGGGCCCAGATCCTGCTGTCTCTGCATCTTATCCCATGAATATCACAACCTCTGTTTCTTCATAGTTACCAAGAATTTGAACAGTGAGTGATTCTTGAAACAAAACTAAGCCATGACTAATCTTCCGCAATCCTATTTTATGAAACATTTAATCTGCTTGCTCCACAAGAAACAGTCATCCTGAACTCTTCTCATGTTGCAATGCTTTAATAAAGGCTTGAGGTAATGATCTTGATTGGTCTTTCTTCTTCCACATTTAATTTAACTGTCTATTAAAAATTCTAATAGAGGAAATACATGAGGTTCTAAGAATTTTTTCCACTGCCCCAGAGCTGGAAGAATTACACTGAAGATAATTTTAAGTCCTGCAGCTAAGTGTTCAGTGAAGACCCAGACAAAAGATTCTAGGTCAGGCCTAGGGACGAGAGAGCCCATGCTGGTGTGATAATTCTGGTACATGATCCGGTGCACTAGCTGATTCCCTGTTCAGAACTCAAAACCTCATTCCTGGTTAGCCAGGAGCATTGGCTCTGACCTCTTACACCTCTGCCATCTCCTGGGGAATTGATTTTGGTCAAAGGGAGCATTCTCACCAAAACTATAATGTCTCCCTGGCATTATCCTACATCTGGCAAGGTGATGACAAATTACAAAGGCCTAAACTTAGACCAGCATCTTCTAATGCTTTGTGCCTTGTATTCTTGGCCTTCGTTACTGATTGTGGTTACTTTCTGTATAATTCATAAAAATATCTGAAGACTGTAAGAAGATTTTGGTGAGGGATTCAATTCCAAACAGCTTTTCTAGGTACTGATTATCTTTTGGGAAATTTAGACACAGCTTCTTGCTTAATGCCACATCTCTGACATCCTCCCCATTCAAATCAATACATATTTATGGAAAATAATAAATATTGAGCTACAATGGATTTTAAGCGACTAGCACTTTAGAAAGGCGTTGAAACAATGCAAAACTTGTAAAAGAATATCAGTGCACTTTATTGGCCTTATAACTTCCCCGTTTCTGTGATTGTGAGATATCACAAAGCCTTAATAATCAATTTAAATCCATACTGATAATATGAACGGCAATGTTGACTGCAGACAGCCTCCCTAATGATGCGATAGTAGAGGCATGTGGGACATTTTAGACAGCTAGGCCACCAGAGCTTGTCTCAATTTTTAATGTTTACAGAAAAAAAACAAATTTAACTGAAACCATATTTTGAATTCAGTATGATGAATGACTCAATATCTTTTCTCAAATCAAATCAGGCAAATTTACAACATCTGTCATGTGTTTATGTTTTGCAGATCATACTGTGAAAATAAAGAGGCATTGTAAAGTGACGGTATCGAATGAGATGGGCCAACAATAAAACCAGGGACTCAGAGAAATAAAAGACGCATAAGTTTCAACAGACAAAAAAATTAACCCAGAAAAAAAAGAAAAACGATGTCTTTATGATGACAACTTGCTCTTAGTGTTTGAATCAGTGAGGGGAAAAATTCAAGTTTACGAATACAAGCCATCTTGATGTGGAACCAGAATAATTAACATGAGTTACAAAGAACAAATATATCAGAAAAAATGGAATACATGTTACCTTTTAAGGAGACAAGAGAACTAACACAGTAAGAGTGGCTGAGGGCAGGATTTATATCTTCTATTGGTCTTAAGCAATAGAACTAGAGGCATAAAAAGAAAAATTAAGGATTGAGTCGTGAGTGTGCCAGTCACATTAATGTCAATGTGTAGCCTATTTATTCAACATTATTTCTGTAAGAGTAACAAAAATTCTAAAAAATGACACTCAGGGGAAAGGATCACATCAGTGTTTGCTTTAAGTATGGAGGCCACGTGGATGACCAAGTCCCCTTAATAAAAGTTCATTCTTTCTTCTTAAAATTTCAACAAACTCAATACATTGGAGTAATACGAAGGACAGAAATAAAATTCACATAGTTTGGATTATTCACCACTCGTCCAAATGCTGTTTACAGTGTGAGACTGTATACAATCATCTTTCATTACATCACGTTTGATGTGAGTGTGAAATGCCAAATACCTTGATGTGTGAGATGGCAATTTAAAATCGTATCAGTTTTTCTGCTCATCTTATCAATATGTTAACAGAGTCTTTCGGAAGGAAGACAGTTTCAAGTTTCAAGAAGTTCAATTTAACAAAATTTCTTCTTTAGATTGTGGTTTTGATGACTTCTTTAAGAAATCTCTCCGTGCCTGTGTTTCTGGCTTCTCTCTTCCTTCTTTTTTTGTGTGTGTGTGTGTGGAAGTTTCTACACGAGCTAATATCTGTTGTCAATCTCCCTCCTTTTTTTTTCATTGAGGAAGATTTGTCTCGAGCTAGCATCTGTGTCAATCTTCCTCTGTTTTGGATGTGGGATGCCTCCACAGCATGGCTGATGAGTAGAGTATGTCCGCGCCTGGGATCCGAACCTGCAAACCCAGCCACTGAAGCAGAATGGAATTTTTTTTCTTTTTTTTTAGGAATGGAACTTTTTAACCACTTGGCCATGAAGCTGGCCCCTCTCTTTTCTTCTTTTAAAGACATCAGTCATATTGGATTATTTTATCTTTTAAAAATGCTTAATATCTTGTACATTTTGATCCTCCTCCTTTTAAAAAATTTCCTAAATATTCCAATATATTTATTTTCAAATGTAATTCTGTTTAATAAGGCTTTCTCAAAAAGAACTGTTTTATTTTTATCTGATTAAATTCATAAACTCCTTTGGAAATAAGTATTATCTTCAATATTGAATGAGCCAATTCAATCGATTCATAACTAGCTGCCAATTACAGAAAGCCAATTCAAATCGAAAAATAAATATGATTTACTGTCTTGTAAAAATAAGTCTGAAAGTAGAGCTTCAGATTAAGTGAGATATGATTATTTGGCTCAAATTATACCACAACAGGTTATTTTCTTTCTGTACCTCAACTCTGCTTTCCACAGAATTGTCTTCATTCTCAGGCTGGAGTATCTAACCATGCCACAAAAAAATAGTTGTAGTAGTTCCCTGGAGTTTGGATTGGAGGAAATACCATTCCAACCACGTGCAAAAACTGGTTGGAGATGGATTTCCAAAAGAAATGAAGGGTACAGTTATCAGGGAGTAAAATCATTCTTGTATCAAATACTATCTCACAGATATTTCATGATATCAAATCAACGGGTAATATCTTACGTTAACAATGTAACAAATAGTGATATAGATATAGTTTTAATAATTGTGGAGTTAATCACTAGGAGAAGTAAAAAGCCAAAATGACAATAATTGGTGGTGTCTGGTAAATAAGGCAAAGCATGCATAGAGCTGATGCCAGGGGATAGTTGCTTTCCACCAGAAAGTCTTCTTGACTTTTATTTACTTTTATCAATTGTGTTTATTGTTTTTAAACCTAACTCAGCAATACCCTATCATGGTCCCACCCCAGACATATTGAATACCAGTAGTGGTTGTGGTGATTGAAAATCTAATCTGTACTTTTACTACAGTACCCCATGGTCCTGCAAGCCCAGGATAGCACTAATCTAGAGGCCAGTATTTCTCAGCCACTGACCTAAAGCACAAGTGAATGGTGGGGGTTTGACAAACATTTGTTGCATTGTTAAGAACAATTGCTCAAAAGTGGAAGAGAAAAATATAATATCCACCTATAGCATCAAAACAAAAAATAAAGCAGCAAGGACCAATAATATAACTCTTATAGTGAGATGCTTACTACATTTTTATATCAGGTAAATCAAGCTACTGATTTGCAATCTCTCTTCACCCTCCCCCCAAAAGTAGCAGGAAAACTTGGTTTCAATCAGAAGAACTTTGTGAGAACAAGTAGACTAAAATGCAATGAGGAAATCAGAAGGAAAGTGAATAGCACAAATATGTTCCCACAAAATTGCAAGGGAGTTGAGACAGGAGGCAAATTTGTTCAAATATTTGAATATCGCTTTTGATTCAACAGCATGTCATTTATTTCCATAGCACAGGAATACACAGACTAGATTATTTTAATCATTAAAAGACTGCATAATATTTTATATCTAAATTAAAATGTAAATTCTAATGTCAAATAATGCCCAAAGCGCTAATCATCTGACAAGAAAGAACCATCTCCTTTTCTCAGTTAATTGAGTTAAATTCTTATATTTCATGACGGCAAATCAATATACGCTATCTTAAGTTAGTATTTAACATATAGTGCTATAAACATATTAATATTTATAGAACTTATCATCAGAAGAGGTTAAAAAAGAAATGACAAAAGTTGTGGCCTCAGGTGAATGACAAGGTGTGGAAAGGGCACTACGATTCTTGACAAATAGTAGATATTTACTAAATATTTTCTATATTAAAGGAGTGAATGTAGTAAAATGAAACAATACATCAAATATTGATAATACCATCCTACTTTAACCTTACTTGTTGGAAGTATAAATTAAGATCCTCCATTTATAAAACATTTATCTCATTATTGCTAGGAGTTTCAGGCAGAAATGTGTATTTCTTTTTCATAAAGTTAAATTAAATTTCTGTTTCTAAATTGAATTTTTGACTCCCACAGTGAGAAAGATTCAATGCCGGAGTAAGTTACTAGAGGAGGTGATGGAATCCCCGCACCTAGAATGGTAAGCCCTGTCGCAGACCCTTTTAGGTTTAGGTGAGGCCTGTACCAAGGTGGGGAGATGGTCTCTAGGGCTCTCTAGCCTCCAGTGTTGTACACATTTCCGGGTTGAGAATATTACCAGAAGCAAGTTAACTTTCCTACATCACTCAGCCCTCGTTTATTACTGCAAGTGTGTCAAGTGAGTGTGATAAACTTTCATTTTAATTAGGAAAAGATTATACATTGTCACAAGAATAAAAGGGAAAGTGTCCTTACCATTTTTACTCAAATCTCCCTCAAATCTTCCCCTTCCATACAGAAAGAAGTCCCCAAAATATGTGTGTGTATATGTATATATATATAAAATATTACTGGTTCTGTTACTGTGGAGAACCATAACTAATACAGACGGTGTTTTAAATATAGCAATATAAAATCATTTTCATAAAAGTTTTCAAAAGATTAGGAGAGATGATCCCAATGATTTTGCAAACTTCTTGATCTAAACATCTGGGCTTTATGATCTTTTTTTTAAAATCCACATCAGTTGTTATACTGCTAAAAACAATGGGATCTTTTATAGATTTAGTAAATATTTGAATTTTGTGTAAAGTTTAATATTTTAACAAAAGGTAAGTAGTATTTTCTGGAAGAAACCATCACATATCCACCATTTTCAAATGGTTAATGTAACCATTTTAATAATGATAAAACTAGTCTAAGTCAATTATTAACTGAAACTTGAACCATTAAATTTATTGTTTTTTGATACTGTGTTTTTGTGACAAATATGTGTTTCTTATTCCACTATAGTGGAATAGAGTATTCCACTGTATTGTGATGCATACTAGAATGAAATATATTTTGGTTATTCAGGCAACATATTTCGTGTGATCCTCTCTACATGTTCTTGAGGAAGTTACTCCTTCTCAATCTTAGTTTAGAAATTGGTAAAATGAAGACACTAGTATCAAATAAGCAACAAAATGTGTTGATAATTACTAAAATATATATTTAATTTTAGGATTGACATTAATATCATATGTAAAGCATCTTTCATGTTAACTGGCAATAGTATGTACACTGAAAATAGAAATAAATATTATTTCTATTCCATACCATTTAGTACTGACATTTGAAAATTTTAGACTGGCCCATAATACACCCTAGAAATGGTTAAGCTATTTTTACACCTCTTCAAAACTGCTAAACGTAATTTGAATTGGTTCAGTCAAATCTAACACTGGAGAAAACACAGTCTTAGCAGAATCTGTTGGAGACATACCCTATAACTGGGCCATTTTCATTCAGAAATGCACCCTGTTTGTACTATATAACAGCGTCAATTTTTAGAAAGCACCAAATTAATTCTGGAATTTGCAAGTGTACATGATTTGTAAAATTAGTCTTTCCACTTAATATGAAACAAACGAACTCTGTGAATAGATTTTTCCCCTTCTTTTAGTTACCTGGAAGTGTTATATTGAGCTCATTCAATATGTAGTAATCTTTAACGTATAGTTTCAGATGAAAAGTGCATAATGAGTCAAAGACTTAATTATATTCAAGCTCTGCCAATAACTTACGTCAGTGTAAAGAAGTTGCTTAATTTCCCTGTGCCTGAGCTCCTTCATGTATAACAGGAGAGATTTTGATGGTTCATCAAAATAACAATCCCAATTAAAAAATCTATGACTCTGTAGGATAGGACTTCTAGTTAGGATAGAACTTATAAGTAAAATTTCAAGACACCTACTAACAACTCTATTTTCCATTAAAAGATGATGCTAGTTAGGTGAGTAGTAGAAAAGTAGAGAATTAAAGAGGTAGATAGAGATTCAAAAAACAAACAAACAAACAGGATGGGTGGAGGGAGTAATAGGTTAGAGAGAGAGACAGAGAGATTAAGAGAGACTACAATATGTTAAGAAGATCACATTTTGGAATAGGTAGTCTTAGTTTTCAATTCTTACTTTCAATGAGACACAGATTTATTATTTTATCTCCCTGAGTCTCAATTTTCTGTCCTACGAAATGAAGATAATATCTCCCATGAGGTTAGCCTAAAAATTAAAGAAAATACACCTAAAGCAACTAGCATGACTCGTGACAGCATATTTTTGTTACTTTTAAATAAATCAAAATTTCTCTATTTTTCAACTATTTCTTCCATTTTATCTTTTGCATCAAAGTAAAAATTCAGAATGAATTATAATTTAAGGCAAACATTTAAAGGCTGATTAATGTGTCATGCAATATATTCTTGAGCAGCCAATTAAATGCTACATGAAATAAGGCAGCAAAGGTTGAGCTCTTAGAGCAGAGTTCTCCTGTGGACAGCAGCCACAGCTGCTATGCTGCAGTGAAAACTCCAGTTCCAGTGCAATTAGATTACATAAATTATCTATGCAAGTGGTACAGAGTTTACAAAATGCATGTTTTAATGAAGCACGTCAGGCATATGCACTATCATAGTGACGATTGGTGGGATTATTCATATTTAAACACCATGTTTTTGAGTTTTTTAACCAGGAAAACACTTGTCTGTAGCTTCATGTAGTAATGTTTTTTCTAGGTTTCTACTTGCTAAGAATTTCATGAGCTCTTTTAGGAGCTGTAAAATGTAAGTCTCATTTCATTTATTTTAGTGTTTTTCATTTTGTGATTGTGTACCACCTGCATCAGAATCATTCAGAAGTCTTGTTAAAAATGCCATATCCTGAGCCCCTTCCAACACTGAGTCAGATTCTCAGGGAAGTGTGCTCCAAAAACCTGGAATTTTAAACAAATTCCCAATGTGAATTTCGTTCGTAGTCATTTTAAGAAGCACTCACTTTATAGAGTTAATACCCTAGAGAGGGAGGAACGCTAGACCAACTTTTGGAAGACCCAAATTATCCTTGCATTTCTGCACGATTCTGTAAATACTGGCAGGCCCTTTTTGAGTAGAGTGAGCACATTACGCCATGCCGACAGGACTCTTTACATATGAATAATCAAGCTACTTCAAAAGCAATAAACAAAATATTCCAGGTAAAACGAAAAAAAAACTTTTTTTTTTTTTCATGCTTCTAGCCATCAACCTGCTATAAGCCAGATATTCTCCTAGGTGTTTTGAGATATAGTAACAAAGACATGGGGCCTACTCTCTTGGAATAAAAATTGTACTGATAACTTTTAGGCATTCCAGACTCAGCTGATAAGGTTGACTCGCTGCCTATAGATGTCCACACTCTACACTCTCCTGCTTTCTTATCAATAGATATCATTGAGGTCATCAATACTATATATATACTATATGTATATATCATATATGTATACAGAGAAGGATAGAGAGAAGATGGTAGCTTGTGCTGCGACTAGGGAAACCCATACAAATGTGATCTACCGTTAAAAAGATGCGTAACAAAGCCCTGGGTAGGCTTTGGGGGAGCCCTTTAAAAGTAAGCATGCTCTGCTGACTGCGTTTCTGCCGTTGTCATTCTTCCTGCCTAGAACACAACTGAGATGCTGGCACTGGAGCACCATAGTGTGACACTTGGAGACCTGCTAACCATGGCTGTGCAGAAAGACAAAAGGATGGTGACTGACCACCTTTAGACTTGGGAATTTATGGGAAATTATTATAGGCTGAACTGTCAAATTTCAAATTTAGAAAATGACCAAAAACATTATAAACCATATACTAGCCCACTACAGTTATACAAGTACACAAAAGAAATCCAGAAATTTGATGTCAACGACACTTGTGATCTTTAAAATAGAGAGGCATTCCTTGGGTTTCTGTATGTTTTATGAGAAATGTGTAAAGAAGATGATTTTCAGACACATAAAGTGGTTTGAGGTTTGAGATATTTTATGAGCCACATGTTTCACCTCATTCTGATTCAGAATTCACAATTCAGACTAAAATATATCTTTGAAAATAAAATACTCTGCCTAACTTAGTATTAAAATAGACGAAAAACTTTTTCAGATTTATACTATGTCAACTACAAAGTTTATATTTATTGAGTTGTTTCCCTTAATGACTGAAAATAATAATTGCATATCGATAGGCTTTAGTGATTGTCAATCAAGTAGATTATTCCCTGTAGTTTGTCACCATTATTTTATTAGAGAATTTATCTATGAGACTAGCAGCAGGCCCATCTCAAAATTTAAGATTCCATGGTAGCAGAGTTATTTTATGCCGCAGTCTGGAAAAGGAAATGGGATCCTTGGGCTGAGTGCTGTCTAGGAGCAGCAGAAGATATGCAATCTAATCCCACTTGTGGGAGTGCTAAGTGTGATAACTAGAATTAAAGTTACACTATTCAGGGGCCGGCTCCATGGCCGAGTGGTTAAGTTCGCACGCTCCTCTGTGGCGGCCCAGGGTCTGGATCCTTGGCGTGGACATGGCACCGCTCGTCAGGCCACATTGAGGCGGCGTCCTACATCCCACAACTAGAAAGACATGCAACTAAGATATACAACTGTGTACAGGGGGGTGTTTGGGAAGATAAAGCAGAAAAAAAAAAAAAAAAGATTGGAAACAGTTGTTAGCCCAGGTGCCAATCCTTAAAGAAAAAAAGGAAGATTGGCAACAGTTGTTAGCCCAGGTGCCAATCTTTAAAAAAAAAAGTTACACTATTCAGCATTTATAAAATCTAAATTACCATCATTCATATTCATTTTTCAATAAAACCCCCAGCATATTCTAAATAAATATTCAATACATAAATATGTTACTTCCTTCATATGCTGTAATTGGTCATATATTCTTTATGTCCAGAGTACTTAATGCATCAAAAAAAAGGTGATCATTCAACAAATTGGAACAACTGGTAACTCTGCATTAGTTATTCTTCCAAATCTCTACATATTACTTAAATTACTTCTAAATAAGTATACTTCCAAATATGTTAGTCAAGGTAGGATAGGCTATAGTGCTATAATAAATGACCAAACCCTCAAATCTCTGTGGTTTAACGAAAAACAGCAAAATTCATTTCTCACTCACACAATGTCTCCTGTAGATTGGGTGACTTTTCCAGATGAAAGCTCAGTGATCCATATGGATTTAATCATTATAATTACATAACCTCAACAGGATGCTTCCCCGTTCACTGTGACAAGGGGAGAGAAAAGCTGGAGAAGACCTTTACTGTTCCATCTGAAGGTAACACATGTCACTTCCTTCACAATCCATCAGCCAGAACCAATCCTGTGACCCTGCCTAACTTCAAAGGATCGAGAGAGCACAATTTTCTGCCCTGAGAAAAGACAGGAAAATGATTACTAGTAATTTCTATCCTCCCAATAAAAGATTGTTTTCTACCTTGTTTCTAAATGTGCCAATATAGTTGATGTAACAGGGCAAGACTCACTTGGTGAAACATAAAGAAGTACTGATGTTGAACTTGGGCTAGGAGCCAGAGCATCTCATTTCTTGGCTTAGTTCTTTCCCTAGCAAATGTTGAGCAAATACTTCACTTTGATGAGCCTCCCTTTTCCAACTGTAAAATGAGAGGTTTGAGGTTGAAAATTCCTACCATTCTTTCCAGCGCTGAAATTCTTTGGGGATAGCAAGCAGGAGTTTGGCTGACCATCTTGTCATATTGAATATGTATGAAAGTGTAGTGAGGACCTATTTGTTGTTGACAACAATCTGACGGGCAGTTTCACATACTTTACATCCCTGGAAGATAACACATTTTGGTATTCAGCATGGTTGAAATGTATTACAATATTTATTGCCTTGGAGAAATTTATTCTGTTCAAGACTCGGGATGTTATTTCTGGCGATCTAACCCCTCCTCTTTGCTTTAAGCTAGATGAAGACTAGCATTGATATTTTGGGAGATATTGTGTGGTGTTTTGCTGTTATAACATTCTATAGCATTCTGGGCCTGGAATCTATCAGTATAACTGAGAATGGAAGCTGGGGTCTATATTACCTATATTATTGGCCTCTTGGATAGTGGAACAGTTTTATGGAGAACATGGAGAGTATCTTTTGAAAGAAACTATTAAAGGAGGAACTTAGAGGTCATTTGTCAAAGGAATAAAACATAATAAACATAGAAACTAAATTTTTATGCTGTGAAAGTCTACATAGGGTACCAGGCACTGTGGTGGCTCATGCCATTGTCACTGATCTGCTAGCTCACCTTGTTGGAATGGGCAGCACCCAGAGCCATAGCTCCAATACTCACTTTATCTCACCACTCAAATTCTGAGTGTTGGCTGGGTGTGTTGCAGTTACCTGCAGAAAGACCCCATATCTCTATCAAATGGAAGTAAAATATGCCAGATCCAACTCTAGCAAGTGCTAAAGGCACAAGTAAGTTGCATGAGTAAATGGCTGAAATCCCATGCTTCTGACTCCTGATAAAATCTATAAGTTAAAACTATATGAACAGTTTACAGAAGAAGAAAAACATATGAGCCCATTTTACAGAAAATTCTGCATGATGTGCTGACAGTACCTGGAAGTGGAGTGCAGGAGCGCTACAACCCCTCTCCAGGCAGCGCTCAAAACAAGGGTAAATAAAACATTTCCCAATGGACACAGCTTTGAGCAGTGCATCTGGTTCCTTACTTTGCCTGGAGGAAGGTATAGCCAGAGTAACAATCTAGATGTATTTTTGTGCAATGGCTAATAGTTTGGTAGTGGATGGAAAGGGAATTCAAGAATCATTATTAGAAAATTGGTGACAAGAAAGCCCACAGAAGAGGGATGGGAATAGAACTCTCTGAATTGAAAGAGAATGTGAATACATATGTGCCCCATGCAAATACTCACAAAAGAGAAATCTTAGCAGAGAAGCACAATAATAATCAGGTGGACCAGATGATCCATTCTTTTCATACTTTTTTTTTCCTAGTCACTCCCATCTTTGCCCAATGTGGCCATGGGAAAAGTGGCAATTGCAATAGGTATAGAAGTTATGCATGGACTCAGCAACATGGACTTCCACTAACTCAGCTGATGAGGATTATTTTAGGCTGGTTACTTTTAACACTGCAAATGAGAAGGGGGCTGGTTACCTTTAATAAAAGAAACTCTGAGGAGCAGGGTTTGCTTGCCCTTTGTTGGGAAACATTTACATTTGTAAGGGAAACCTCCATCTGTAAAGATGCCTCCTCTCTGTGCCAGGAAGAAGGGAGACGAGCTTATCTCTAGAAACTCTTAATCAATGCCAAAGGCAAGAATTTAAGTTGTTTACTGTCTGGCAACCTCATGTAACTGACTACCCCCCCCCCCCCCCCGCCCCCGCCCCAACATCCTCCTTTGTCTTTAGCTGAAGATAATATTTAAGAGGTGGCTTCTGCCATTTACTTAATCTGGTTTGATTCTTACCTAAAAGTTATAGGACCACCCAATAACCAGACCCCACCTGCACTGATACCATTTTAACAACTTTTTTTACATATTCTTTCCTTTGTCTTGTAAAGAGATAACTCACATTCCTATGCCTTAAATTCAGCCCTACCCTCAACCCATGTTTGCAGCAGCTCTTTACTGCCCATAGGTCCTGTCCCCATGCTATTCCACACTATTCTCTAAATAAAAGAGCACTACTGCCAGACCTTGAGAGTCCAAGAAATCTTTCTTTCGACTCCTTGGCTCACCGGCCCCACCTCATCAGCCAGTCTAGTTACTGTCACTGTTGAGAGCCTAACTTGCCAACAAGAGAGATCAACACTGAGCCCCAACATGCAACATTTCCTTGGAGGTCTGCCAGCTCATGGTAGCAAGTTGATTATATTGGAACATTTTGATCATGAAAGGGACAGATCTTTGCTCTCACTAGCATAGACACTTTCCCTGGATGTGGATTTGGCAACTCTGTCAACCATGTTCCTGCCAAAACCAACATCCATGGAATTGTAGAATGTTTCTACCATGGTATTCCACACAGCATTGCTTCTGACAAAGGAACTAACTTTACAGAAAATGAAGTTAAATAATGGGCTTTTCCTCATCTAATTCATTGGTCTTATCATGTTTCCAATCAAGTCACCCCAAAGCAGTTGACATGTAATGGACTTCTAAAGATTTGCTTATCATGCCTGCTAGAGGCAACACTTTGTGATCCAGGAATAACGTCCTTTAAGATGTGGCATATGCTCTAAATCAGCAAGAAATATATGATGCTATTTCTTTCATAGCCAAGATTCATGGATCTAGGAATCAATGGGGTAGAAACAGCAAGCGTTCCTTTCCTCTATCACTTCTAGTGGTCTGTTAGCAAAAATTTTGATCAGGGATCTGTTGGCCAAGCAGTCTTTGTTTCCAAAGGAGGAATACTTTCACCAGGAAACACAGCAATAGCTCAATTAAACTGGAAGTCTGGACTGACACCTGAGATCCTCATATCAATGAGTCAGCAGGCAAAGGAAAGAGTACTCCGTTTTCTGGAGTTATTGATCCTGATCTTCAAAGGGAAATTTGGTTGCAACTAAACAATGAGGAGTATATCTAAAAGGCAAGAAACATCTTCAGGTAACTCTTAATATACTCATGTCCTATAATAAAAGTCAATGTAAAGCTATAAAATCCCAATATAGGTAAGACTGAGAATGACCCAGATTCCTCAGCTATGAAGGTTTGGGTTACCCCACCAGATAAAGAACCACAAATCATTGAGGTGCTTGCTTAGGGCAAAGGTAAATTGAATGGGTGTGTAAAAAGATAGTTATAAATACAAGTTAGGACTACATACATAATGAGATGTAGAAATGAGGACTATAATAGTTATGAATACTTCATCCTTACTTTGATAGAAATATTTTCATAGATTGACCAATTATTGATCAATAGATTAACCAATTATTTTCTTCCTCTATCTTATTCCCTACTTTGAAATTCTAAATTTTCTAATAATATTTAAACTTATATCTCAACATTTAAGATACAAGATATCAGAATGGGAGTGTGAGTCAGCTGGTAGAGGAATGATCATAACCCAAGATGGATAAAAGAATCATTTAATCTCTTTTAATCAGCTTCATTTAATCAGTTTCTTCTGCAGGTCACCCACACCATCTAGGTTAGAGACGGAAAGAAAAATGTAGGTTCCAATTTGTCCTTATAGGTTCCAATTCATCATTATAAGCTCTAATTTACATTTTTTCAGCCCCACTGCATGTGCTCACTGCCAACTTGGCTTACTTACATCAACTTCAGGCCCTACATCAGATGCAAAGTCAACAGCTTTGCATAGATGTGAAAGTCAGCCCACAATTGCATAAGGTCTAATCCTTATAATAAACAGCTTATTTTATATCATTCATAGAATAAGACACCCCTGATCAAACCCTAAGAGAGTTTATAATTAATGTTTATTTTACCCTGCCAAATATTAAGGAGCTAAAAATAGTACATGAATTTCCTTTCTAAGTCAAAGTAATTCTAGTTGCAAGGTCCCACTTTAGTGAAAAATGCAGTCTCAATCATGTATGAGTATTAAATACACTCTAAATTTTGGGAAGGAAAACAATGCAGCCCAGAAATTGGAGGAACCACTTCTAGTCTTAAGCACATCATGATCTCTGTACTAGACACCCATGTCCTGCCCAGTGTGGTCCAGCTAAATGTAGGCTCTCATGGGTTTCCTCAGGCATGGCTCCTGGAGCTGTGGCTGCTAAGACCAAGGATTCTTAACAGTTCAAGCTTTATTCTTGCAAACCAAATAATAATGGGCCTACCACTCTCAGAGAAAAAAGTCACCTTTTTTTTTTTTTAAAAGCAAATTTTCATTTTGGGCTAATTATACCCATATGCTACCTTAGTGTGGAGGTTAACTAGCCCCTTTTCTCCCTCTAACAAAAATATATCATTATTTCTAAGACAAAATCTGCCTAATACGGCCTTTGGAATGAAGAATGTTCCAGCCTCAAAGCCATGGTTGATAATTTGACAATAGAGGTCTACAAAACCACCTCTCATTATTTAGGATTATTCTACAACATGGAATGAGTCTAACTCTCCGTATATTATTCTGAACAAATTGGTAAGTAGTTGAGTAGATAGATTTATGGTTTCTACTCTCAGAAATCTTATAGTTTCCCCCCACTTCCCTCTCTCTCTTTTATTGGGAAGAGATAAAATTCCATTCTTAGTTCTTTCTTTAAATTGGTATCACTTGCTTCCAACTCTGCTTGAGTGGTGTTAGAAGAAATGTCCACCTGTTTTCCTAGAAAAATTGCAGAAGTCGTAAGACATACATATATCCACAAATATAAGGTACTTAGAGCATAATCTATCTGCTTTGAGATAGTGGGGAGGAATACAGTAAAAAATGTATAATGGAATAAATTTCATCATATACTCAGAATACTTTATCTTAAAAAAAACTAGCTATTGGAAGAAATTTCAGAGGGATAACCTCAGTGCAATGGGTACTGCTTCAATTGAAGTTTTACTTTACAAGAAGCAGGAAGAAATATAAGATTCTAAGTTTCCTTCGTGTATTCAAACATATCTATTTGGTATATTCTAAATCCTACAGAGATATTTACTCTTAGATTGCTGCAATTAATATATATCATTAGATAACAGCTATACATAAAAATACACACTTAAATTGCTGCAAGTAAGACTAAAAAAGCAAGTCATTTGAAAATTTCAAGGAAGATACAATATTCTATACAGCCATCCATTTTGGTAACAAAATAGGCAAAAAAATAAAGAATTTATAGAGCACATTTAGAAATTTTGATTAAGATACTTCTAAATATAAACATATTTCAATCTCTGTTTATGAATCTAACTTTAAACTTCAACTCTTCTTAGTTGAATAGCTTTTCAAATTATTGGATTCAGAAAACTAATATTTAAAATACTTTTTCTAAACCACCACACCTGTTCTTCTTATTTAATAAATATGCAGCTATTCACATTACTGTGAACTTTTCATTATGTATTCACTACTCTGTCATTAACAAGACAAATTTAAACAAACAGCAAACAATAAAAATTGCCACAATCTGCTTCTCACATTTCCTTGGTTCTATAAACATCTCTCTGACATCAGACAACATTCTCTCCTTCCTTGCACCTACCAAGCACACCTTATGCCTGGCATCATACCTGTAATGCTAGTTGAAACAAGATTAACACAAGAGTAGTTATGGGAGCAATCTTTCTTTTCCACCATAATTGGGTTTCATAGGAATAACAAAGCACAGTAAATTACATATGCCCAATGAAATATATTATCCATATGTGTGGAGGGTGTAGGAAAATCCCAAAATAAGTTAAAACAAAAAAGAAGTAAAAGTGAGTGATTTTGTCCTGCTGTTATCACAGGCATAAAGTACGTTCTTTTGGGGGTTGACTACCTACAGGCGGACCCAGATGACTACCTCGGAGAAGAAATGAAGCAAAAATATGTGAGAAAGAGAGATCAGAGCTGGTTCTCTCCTTTAACCCCTATCTGCCTTTATACATCAGATGTGGGATGGAAAAATATAAAGAGGAATTTCTTCTGGCAGAACTAATTATTTTCAGACGCTTCAGAGACAGCAAATAAAAACAATAACAATGACAGCAAAATGTTCAAAGTAAGGAATGATTTTGTTATTATCTCTCATAATCAATGCACATAACTGACTTAAAAGCATCACTTATTTTTATCAAAAGAACTAAAGAAACCAATTAAGTTTATTTCAGTTAATCACTGGCTTTTTCATAGACACCATATTTTGCATATTTTTAAAAGTGCAGTTTTTTTAAACTCTCTTTAAAAGCAACAGAACTCAGAATAGCTACCTCTTTAAATCTCAGAAATAATTCCAGCATTCAAGGTTGCTTAAAAGCAGGAATCATATTGGTATGTTTAAGCTGGTAGGCATTCCCCGCCCTTAGGAGACCCAATATCTAAAATTTAAATTTAAATGCCTTAATGTTAATATTGGTTACACTCAAAGACAAGCTCTGAAGACAGGATCTGTTGATATCTTATGATTACACCTTTGGTTATTACTAGTTGGACTTTGGTGTGGGAATAATGAAACAGCTCTTTTCATCATTCACAAAACTGGTCAATTTAGTCAAACAATTAGTTTAATTCAAAGGCAGGAAAAATAATGAACCTCTTTTGGGGAAAAAATGCACTTTCATTTATTTTGATTTATTCTGCTTATTATTCCAGAGATTTCAGACAGAATACAAAAGTATGTAAGTTATGATGGATAGTGTAAGTTAAAAGTGTGATTAATGTAAAAAACAAACAAGGTCAGCATGCAGAGTTAGGACTATAACCATAAATCCTTACTATATATAATAATCTACACACCTAACAAAGGCATGCAACCATTTGATGTCTAAGTTACTTGGAGGCCAACAGCATAGTCCATAAGACAGACGTAAATGGAGAATTTGCAACTAGATTCAGCTGATCTTTCTCCAAGAGGATAAAGGGAGAGGAACAGAGCCTAGGGGCAATGTAGTGTGTTCTCAAGGTTTGACAGTGGAGGGTTTCAAGCATAATCATGTGATAAGAGAGGTGGTAGAAGGAGACAAAGTGGCTGACATGTTTACTCTTTCATTCCACATAGGACAAGAGGAAATATTATATCCAAATAAGGAATGAGTTTTATGAAAATTAAATTTTGATAGTGTAATTCATTCCTACAAGGGGACAGATACCTCCCTTAGTACAGTTTCTCTAAATAATAAACTCAAAAAATAAAGTCATTAGTCCCATCAATATCACCTAGGAGTGCAGAATTGGATCCACTTAGATTTGGGGACCTTTCATTTCCCAAAGTTCTATCTTGCTTCTCTCTAGAAAGAGATGATACAAAGGTCATAATCAGAAAATAAGTAGGCCCTCTCTATCCTTACATATCTCCCTGCAGTGCATTCCTGAATTGTTTGGTTAATACCTCACAGTTTAAAAACACTGCCACAAGGGGGATAATGATGGCGACCTTCAGTCAACTTCTTAGTTACCGTGATTCAAAAAGGAAGCTAGCTGTAGCCACCCTAAAAGAGCAAAAAAAGTATGACTGAACTTGTCTGAAAGAGGAGGTGAAGAATCCTGTTGTTAAGTAGAGCGTAAAGAGGATAATTTAAAATCGTTGGTTGAAATACAGCCACAATGTCTCTTTTGCTCCCTCACCTGCCACACTTCTTGGAAAATTCAATTTTACACAATACAATTTCTTCCACAGAGTGAGGTCTAATGATTTTCTGGAGAAGTCATCCCTGTCAGTAACCTCTATGAGATCTTCTCTCAAGCTCACAGAATGCCTGATTTACCAAAATCCATGGGCTTTCTGTTTTAGAAATCAAGTATTCTGAGAAACACCCTAAATCATAAGTCAGGTAAGGGCTAATGAGTGAAATGTTGAGTAGCCCTCTCCTCGAAAGCACTAGTAGAGTTTTGAGAGGAGTGTGGTGTGCTCCCTCTATTTTCCCATCTTCCCCTTTACATATGCCCACAGTCGTCCAGGTGCCATACATCAGTGGGCAGCTTGTGACTCCTTTGCTGTGCTTCTACTCTCCCGAACACCAGGTGGTTTCTGAGTCAGTGTACTGTAAACACGGTGGTGCTTTCATACAGCACATTAGATGTAGACTTCAGGTATTCAGCTGGTTCCCCTTCAGAGGCCTTACTGAGGGAAGTACAGTTTTGTCCCCCATATCCTTAATCAGTGTCACTAATACTGACACCTTGCTCAGACTAGAGCTATCTTGGAGTGACCATCTGACTCTTACCTACATCTATTTTTCCAGAGTCCAGTCTATAAATGGCTGCCTCACCTGCCTAGGAGTAACCGAAGAGAACACTATTTTCCTTTCCTACTCACCATAATCTCTCAATGTTTCAGTGCTCTTTTCCCTTGCACTGCTGGCTTCCACGTGGGTCTATAGATATTGGCAGTCAGCAAATAATGATGCTAGACTTTGCTTCTTGCAGACAACACAAGCTTCAGAGGAAATGAGGATTACTATCCCCCACCCTGCCATCCAGAGGGTAGAAGAAATGGATAAGGTAGTTTTATTATGCAAATGCTTTCCAAGCTCTATCTCCCTGTGGACTCCTCTTCCTAATAGGTCCCTTTTTATTCCTTCCATGTAGCAAAGCCTAACTAACCACGTGGGCTTCATTGGAACCAGATGCCTATCATGATCTCTCTCTCCAGGAAATACTAGACGGCAGAAAATCAGAAGGCTAGAAAACAACAAAATCACCTAAAATGTTCTGGATTTTTTTTGAAGCTTTATTTTCCTTAAAAACCATCTCCTTCTGAAACCAGCAGGATATACTGCTTCTTTGTAGGGGTGAAGTGAAAGGACCACACATCAGTGTGACTTCTTCCCTTCTTTCAGATCTGTCCCTGCTGGGGAACGAGAACTGGAAGGCGCTGAAAGAATGAGCCCTTTAGTGCGGTACCAACCACTGTACCTGGGCTGACACCTCCATAATTTCCACAGAAACACAATCTCCAGAAATGTCCTCAGATCACAACAAACCCATCTAGCATCCATGTTTCTATCTTTTATTAGAAAGCAAGTGATCTTTCACCTATAAAAACGTCATCACAAAGAGGCCTGCAAAGTACCATCATGCAGATATAGAGAAGCTGTCAATATAGGAGGCTATTTTTGCCATCACAGTGAGAAATAAGAGGTTCTGAAATATAATTATGGTATTGGCAATATAAATAGGCTAACGAGGTAGAATTAATAGGGCTTAATGACCAATTGGATGTGGGTTGAGAGGAAGTTATTAAAATGATTCTGAGATTCCTAGATTTTTGAGTATGGATATGAGAAATACAGATAAGACTAAAAAGATTGCAGGGAGTGCAAGTTTGAGGAGATAGGAAAATGATGAGTTTATTTGTAGATATGCTGAGTTTGAGGTCCCTGTGAGATATGCGGAGGGATGCATGTTGGGCAGTTTTAAATATGATTGTGAAGTTCTCCTGATAGGTTTGACGTAGAGTTCATGATGCATAGTAACTAGTTTAGCTAGAAGCATCATTGGGAAGAGCATGCCCAGTTGAGAGAGGATAGAGTGGGAAGAGCTTTCTGTAGCAAAACCAACATTTCAGGCAAGAGGAGAAAGGAACTATTAAATTGGCTTTGCTTCATATGAATTAATAATTAATATTTTGTATAAATATTTAATAGATTTCTAACCACATTGCTTGAATTATTTTAAAAAGGAAGTAAAATAAATGTGAGAATTCACACTTTTCAAAAATGACAACATAAGGTAGTAAAATGCCAGGCTACAATATGATGAAACAGACCGCAATCATTAAGCACCATGGAGAAGGAAAAAGATAAGCAGAATGAGGACTAATCATTACTGGCTAACTTGCAAAAATAAGGCTGTACACCACCCCCACATGGAATTTATGAATAATTTGCAAATTAAAAAAGAAACCAATGAGAATGAGTGTTGTGATATTTCTAGGACAATTCAGAGAAATGTTTCAAATTATTTTATATTAGTTGATGTCTCACTGGTTTTTAATGCATACCATAAAGAAAAGAGTGGCAAGATTATATTCAGTATCTTTGTTTATGTCTCTTGATGATACTGGCAGAGAATCTTTGATTAAAAACAGTAATCAAGATACCACTAAGCACAGATGTTTTACATCACTGTGGCCACAGCTATTTTTTTACTGGTAAAACTGTACATACAAACTCTTTCAAAGATGCATATGGAAATAATGCAGCGAGCATTTTAACATACTAGGAGGAATCATAAATAATTAAATGTGAACTATACTTATTTAAAAAGATAAACATAACATATTTTAGAAAAAATGCTTATTTTTAACTTTTGTAAGCTCAGAGTATGCGAATATCTTTCATCTGAATTGCATTTCAGGAAATAGTTCATAAAGTCAAGGATCTCAACTTAACTTTTCATATAGCTTCTTTAGGTCCACGTTTATTTCCATGACAAGTAAAGGACTAAAGAACTATACATCTAGTGCTTTATAACTTGCTTCAAACACATCCTAGGAACTATTATCATGTACTATAACCCAGAAATATTCTTTAAGTTTCCAGGCCTGGTGAAACTTTGCATTATTTTAGTTTGTTATTTACTTTCACCAGTTGTCTATCAGGAATCTGGAAATGGTTAAATCAGATGTTATTAGCTTTTTACGACCATAATCATGAATTCTTCACAAAGCACTTAAAAATACAAAAACATGATGCTTTAAGAACTTCCTTCAAAAATAGTAAATAACCTACTTTTAGAACCTTACGCTTTTACAAAAAAGACTAATAAATTCTTTGTTTTTTTTTTAAGTTCCTAAAATACAATTGCACTGAAAAATGTCATTCATTTGTTCTGGCAAAAAGAAATTCCATATGAGATATCACAATTTTTACATGCCCAAAATTCTCTCTAAAAGCAAGTAAGATCCTATGAAATGGACAAAAATCAGGGAAAATGAAGACTTTAATTCCAGTAATAAAATTGATGTTTCGTGAAGAAACATCACATTAAATTTGTGTTCATTAATTATTTTAGACCTTAAACTACAGGAGCAGAACGTGTATTTCATATTCTTGATGCTTCTTTTCATGTGGAAGAATCTTCCACTAGAGTAACAATTCCGGGCTCTCACTCACTCCATTGGATATAAGAAGTGACCTTTTTGGAAGATGAGTTTGAGTGAAGCGATTGAGCACATTCACTCAGTCCTTGTTGCTTTGTTTCTTTTTAAGGAGCTAGCTTTCTGTATGAGGCGCCCAATTGGCATCAGGGCTAAGGAATATAGTTCTCAGCAATGTCACTGACTGAGTGGCTAAATTTTTTGTTATTGTACACCAAAGACAATATCTCCAAAAACTTGGTCAATAATCAAGTTGACATTTTGACAATTCTTTATTAAGTATGTGCTTATTTATGGACAAAACAGTAAATCCTATATTTAATAATGAATAAATATTTTTCTCTACCTCTCATAGGTGTTTTTAGAATGATCATATTGATGACAAACCTTCTTAATTGTAGTTAAAAAAGGAAACTATTAAAAGGAAATATCATTATTAATATGGACATTTTTCCCTGACCTATAGGAAAACCTATAGCACATAAACTCTGCAGAGGAGCACGGATTCATGTAATTAAAATAATAATTAAAAAGTATTATTACTTTAATAAAATACAGAGATACTAAAATAAAGTCATATAATAATTAGATTGTGTTCCTTTCTCCCTGTATCAGGGGTTTAGAAATGGAGCATGCATCTTTAGAATCTTTTTTTTTGAACAGGAAGCTATAAGACAAATTCTAAAGATTAATATTGGTTAAACAAATAGTTATCATTTTAAATGAAAAACATAGCAATAATGATGCTCTGCATTTTGTTACCTTTCATCTCTTTAAATGTTTTAAACTTTTATTAAAAATAGATATGACAACATAAGCTGAAAATTAAAATGAATATTTCATAGCCTAGTAAGTTTGAGTAATAGGTTAATTAGAATTTATTTTTAAGTATATTACCTGAAACTAGGAAAAACCTAAATTTGGGACACTAACTATAGCTAGCTAGATAGCTAGAGAGTGATAGATAGACTTAGCTGTAGGATAATTTGAAACCCTATACACATCTGGTATTTATGACTATATTCATGAATTTCAGATAAAAGATTAGCACTTTACACAATGAGATTTAATGATCAGCACAGAAGTATGTTGGCTATTTCAGAGCAAATTAGAGAATGATTTAGTTTATTTTCATTTTTGTAAGGGATTTCTAGAAAAATCAATTGATATGTTTCTAACTTTAATGATGAATTCACCATGCAATAAGTTTGCCATGTAAATGCAGCAGATATATCTATAAATTGTATTGGCGCTACTAACAACAATGAATAAAGCATTGCCAAGTGTCATTCGTCACACTAAGCTCTACATTTTCAAATTTTCACCACCTTCAAAGATGGAGTTAATTCAGCATCCTGCTCCTATGCCTCTTTTGTTAATCTCCTTCAGCATCGTTGCATTTTAATTTATCCAAGCTGGGATAAATGCAGAGGATTTGACAAAACCCTTTATGAAGCAGTCACTTGAGTCAGGCTATATTCCCTTCTTTCCAGCATGCAGTATTGTGCTACCAGGTCTTTGAAGCAATCCCATCTTCTTTTTTACCCCATTTTTACTTGCTACCTGACCCGTTTTACTCAGCAGTCATTCCATATGCTATTGGATTTTCTCCTTTTGGTTGAATGGCTCAGAGATTTTGTTCATCATTAAAATTTATATATGGCAGCCGCAAAAGCAAGTAGGTTACAGTTTCCTCTATGGCCTTTTATCCTCCAAATATTTGGAAAGTTAAATGAAGTAGCCACACTCCTTGTATTAAGACATCTATGTGTTTGGAATCAAAGGCATATCATTTGGCATAGCTGATTTATGATCATCCTACGGTCTACGTTGCTTCATTTTGGTGTGACTATTCTATTTTCTGAAGGTGAGAGAGTCACAGCTGTGCCATTCCCAGTGTACTCACACTCCGCTCCCTGCCCCTACCCACACCTTTATCTATTCCAAAGGGGCAGTTCATGAAAACTGCAACCACCTGAGGTTTAACAGGTAATCTCCCCACATACTCTTTTCATTCATCTGTGACTGCTCTCAAATTATTATCCCCTTGATCACTCAACAGAAGAATCAAAGAGAGCAAAGTTTCATTGTGATATTTTATCAGCAATATGACTCATATCTTTAATTTTATATTCTCCAGTTTCCTTAGTCACTTGTCTGCTACAACTATTTCATCCCTTAGCAGCATCACAAGTGAACATTACACTTTTTGAATGTTATATAATATTTATTTGTTGAAAGACAACTAGTAGCAATAATGTTACCAGCTCTTAGTTAATATCAGCCCTGATATTGGTTCACTTATAGTGAACCCAGCATATACGGGGTTAAAAACAAAAGCACGCATTCCCAGATCCCTTCTTCTTTAGTTAATGTTTGTTTCCTTAACCTCTGACTTACTGAGCTTTACAACAAAATAGAAGTTACAAATTGTTAAAGCCCAGATAGCCTCAAGATGGGCTCCCACTAAAGTTGTGGCTGATCACAGAAACTTGAAGTCCAGAGAATATCAAGAAAATGAAGTTTCCCAGGCCCAACTCCTCAGCTTCCTGATGTCACAGTCTACCTTCCACCATGGACATAAACAGCCGAGGGCACTCATCTGAGAAATCCTTTGTCCCCTCCACTGGAAGCAGCCCCAGACACAGGCCAATGGGAAAATGCTGACCAAGAAGGCCACAGCCCCCCTCCTCTGCTGAAAACCCCACATAAAAACCCTGACCCGTTTCTTAATGGGGAGCCAGTAATGTTTCAGGCACAAGCCCTTGCTTTGCTCTCTTTACCCAGCAAAGAAAATAAAGCCTTTCCTTGCCCACTCAAAACTCTGTTCCCGTTATTTGGACTGGCATTGGGTTCAGAAGTCAAAATTTTGGTAAGAATAAGCTACTGCTGAATTGAATTTCTTTTTCTACTCAACCAGAAAATAACTGGTTTTCAACATTCTACATTATGACTATAGCTAGAAGAGAGCAAAGTTGGAATTCTCAACAATCTTTCAACCTAATTCTTTTAGAAGCACACTGGCTAGAGGGTATAGGGGATAGAAAGCTTCTCTTATTAAATGTCACTAGGAAAATTAATTAATATGTGGTTATATTTTTATAACATTTTGCTTTCACTAAAACTTACTTGAAATCCTCCAGGTTTAAACCTTTTTAAAATTTCCTAGGTGTTAATTATTTTAATACCTTTTATTTCAAAGTTCTCTAAAAATCATTGAGATAGATGAATTACGTTTACACAAATATCTTCTGAAGTAAAGAACAGTATTTAGAAGATTTTTAAAATTATCTGTGAAAGACAATTCTTTTTCAAATACCTTCCTAGAATCTATTTTTCTGCAGATGATTAAGGACAAATGGACAATATAAGGGCAGTATAATGAAGTTGAATTATAGCTTTAGACAATTTCATTGCTTTTGTGCAGCACAGGTTTGAGTAGGACTGAAATGATTTGACTTAAAGAAATATATGTTGTATTACAAATGATAAAATATCTTCAAGTAAGAAAGCTATTGATTGGTTTTATATTCCTCACACTAAATGTATCAATGAGAATTGATGTCAGCACCACAGCAGAGTGAGTTATTCCTTTGTCTCTCCCCTCTAAGTTACAACCAATAGGAAATCTATTGACCAACAAAGAACTTTCTGCATAGCACACCTGTGAGATCTATACATCTGAAGGTAAGTGGACTGGACCTCCTGGAGGCTGTGTAACTAGGCGACCAAAGGCAGCAGCTCCTGAGACTGAAGGTTCCAGGATCTGAGACTGAAGGTTCCAGGATCTGCAGGGCCTAAGACTAGAGGCCCCAGGAACTGAGGTAACATCTGTGAACACAGGCCCCAGGAATCCAAGTAGTCCATGCTCCAGGAGGTGCCATAAATCACTGCAGGCCAGTGATGGGAGACTCTTGGAACCACAAGATACCTGTGAACCACCCCTTTTACCCTTCCCTAGCAGTGGTGCCCCAAACAACAGCCCTTCTATCAGGAGGGGCTGCATCCAAGGTGTAGATACCCCTTGGCAGCAGTGGTGGTGCCAATGACCTGAGGTTTCAAAAGCACACCAGTGCTGGAGACCAGAGGCCTCAAGAGCAGCAACAGTTCCTGTAGCTCAGACCCCATCCCTCCCCAAGCAGTGGCAGGTGGGGCCTGTAACCTGAGGCTTCAGGAAAGGCAGTGGTGCCCATGAACCAGCCCCCTTCCCTCTCCTGGCAGCAGCACCTTCAACACTGGCCCTTCAAGCAGTGGGAGCTGCATTCAAGACCCCAATCCGCTGATAGCAGTGGTGCCTGTGATCTGAAATTCCAGAAAGTGGGTGAGCATGTGAGACCAGAGGCTGTAGAAGTCACAGTACAACTCAAAGCTCAGCCTCTAACCCTCCTTGACCAGTGGAAGGTGGTACCTGCCTGCTACTTAAGTTTTCAAGAGCCACAGCAGGGACTGAAACCCAGCCTCAAGTGGTGACACCCTCAACACAGGTCTTACCAGCACCAAGGGCTGCATACAGTGGCAGTGGCAGTGACGCCTGTAAAACCAATGCCCCCCAGCAGTGGAGTTGCCTGAATCCCAAGATAACCTGGGAGCAGCAGCACAGGTAGCATATGATGGCAGCAATGCCCCAACCCATGGAGAGCCTGTGGAGAGCCAGGAGGGGAACATGCAACCTAGGTGACCCCAGAAGCAGGAGAGATGCTCACACCCCGGTGACCCCAGTGGCAAAACCTGTGACTGCAGCAACATGGTAAGCAGCAAGGAGCCAACAGTCTCAATGGCACAAGCAACACAAGGAGGGCACTGATGACACCTCTGGCAGAGGTAGTGGAGGACAGAAAGCACAGGCTCTCAGTTACAATCAGAAGCAGCTCAAAATCAAAGTAAACTAAGCTGTGCCAAAATAAGAAAGGTGTTTGATACTATAAATGTACTGGAAGAGGAACAACTCATCAAGCATTATGAAGAGCTACAGTAACTTGGTAGCATGGTAGCACAAAGTGAAAATGAAGACTCTCCAGAAATCAAACAATGTCACAGACAATTACAGTCTGACAGTGAATTCAAAACAGCTGTCATGAAGGAACTCAATTCAATGAGTGCAGGAATAAAATTAATGAACAGAAGGAGTACTTCACCAAAGAGATTGGAAATCTAAAAACAAAAAGCAAAAATTATGAAGATGAAAAAACAATAAATAAGATGAAGAATAAAGTAGAAAGCACTAGAAAAAGAGCAGACCATATTGAAGAGAGAATTAGAGAGCTCAAAAATAGTAATCTATAAATGATTCAGGTGGGAGAGAACCAAGATTTTTAAAAAATGGAGAAATTCGAGGAGAAATATCCAATTCAATGAGGAAAAGCAACATAAGGATAATGGGTATCCCAGAAGGAGAAGAGAGGGAAAAAGACCAGAGAGTTTATTTCAAGAAATAATAGCTGAAAACTTCCAAACATGAAGAAAGAACTTAGTATATGAGTATATGAAGCTAACAGAACACCTAACTATCTCAATGCAAAAAGACCTTTTCCAAGGCACATTATATTAAAAATATCAAAAGTTAATGACAAAGAAAAAATATTAAAGAGAGAAGAAAATAACTTACAAAGGAACCCCCATCAGGATATCAGCAGATTTCTCAGCAGAAACTCTCCATACTATGAGACAGTGGAATGGTATACTCAAAATATTGAAAGATAAAAACTGTCAGTAAAGTTATCCTTCACATATGAAAGAGAAATAAAGACTTTCCCAGACAAACAAAAGCTGAAGGAGCTCATTGCCACTAGACCTGCCTTAAAAGAAATGTTGACAGGAACCCTCCTACCTGAAACCAAAAGGCAAAGGTATACAAAGCTTTGAGCAAGGTGATACAAAGACAGACAGAATCATACAATTGCATCTCTATATCAGAATAGGATAGTAAACACTTAATTATAATATAAAGGCTAAAGGGAAAGAAAGTATCAAAAATAACTACTATCATTTCAATACAGTAAAAAATTCATAACATAAAAAAGGATAATTTGTGACAACAAAAACATAGAAGGGGAAAAGGAAAAGGATGAAAGCTGCATAAGCAAATGGAGATGAGATGCTATCAGTAGAAAAAGGACTATCTCACCTATGAGATCTTTTATAGAAACCTCATGGTAACCTCAAAACAAAAACTCAGAGCAGAGTCACAAAACAAAAAAGATAAAACTGAGAAACATAACACAGAAAAGCATCAAATTGAAATGGTAGACAAAAACATAGGGAAAAAGAAACAACAGAAATACAGCACAACCGGAAAACAAAAGAAAAAAAGGCAATATTAAGTCCTCATATATCACCATAAATGTAAATGGACTGAATCAAAAGATAAGGAGTGGCTGGATGGAGTAAAACCCAGGACCCAGCAATACGCTGGCTCCAGGAGACCCATCTCAGCTCTAAAGACAAACATAGTCTCAGAGTGAAGGGATGGAAAATGATGCTCCAAACAAATGGCAACCAAAAAAAAGCAGGTGTAGCCATACTTATATAATACAAAATAGATTTTTGGCCAAAATATAACAAGGACAAAGATGGAAATTATATAATGATAAAGGGACATTCCACCAAGAAGATATAACACACACACATATATATATATATGCAGCTAACATAGAAGCAGAAAAGTATATAAAGAAACTATTAACATACTTAAAGGGACAAATTGACAGCAACACAATAATAGTAGAGGACTATAATACCCCACTAACATGAATGGATAGAGCAACCAGACAGAGAATCAACAAGGAAACATTGGCCTTAAATGAAATATTAGAACAGATGGACTTAATAGATAGATAGATATATAGACATAGATATAGATATAGATATATGTAACATTACATCCAAAAGCAGCAGAATACACATTCTTCTCAAGTGCAAATGTAACATTCTCAAAGACAGACTGTATCTTGAGGAAAAAATCAAGTATCAATAAATTTAAGAAAACAAATCATTTAAAGCATCTTTTCCAGTCACAATGGTAGGAAACCAGAAATCAACTAGAAGGAGAAAGCTGGAAAAGTCACAAATATTTGGAAACTAAATAACACATTAGTGAACAACGATTAGATCAATGAAGAAATCAAAGGAAAAATTGAAAAATACTGAAGCTAGTGGAAAGAAAAACAAAACATATGAAAACCTATGAGAGGCAGCACAAGTGCTACTAAGAGGGAAGTATATAGCAATATAGACGTACCTCAGAAAACAAGAAAAATCTCAAAAAAAACAGTCTAACACTACACCTAAAAGAATTAGAAGAAAAAGTACAAACTAAGCCCAAAGTCAATAGAAGGAAGGAAATCATACAATTCAGAGCAGAAATAAATGAAATAGACACTAAAAAGACAATAGAAAAGATCAATGAAACTAAGAGATGTTTCTTTGTAAACAAACAAAATGGACAAACTATTAGCTAGACTCACCAAAAGAAAGAGAGACAAGGCTGAAATAAATAAAATCAGAAGTGAAAGGGAGAAATTACAATGGATACCACAGAAATACAAAGGATTATAAAAGAATACTATAAAAAGCTATATTCCAACAAATTGAGTAACCTAGAAGAAATGAAGGAATTCTTAGACTCATACAACTTCCTAAAATTAAATTAAGAAGAAACAGAAAATCTAAATAGACCAATGGCAAACAAAGAGATTCAACCAGTAATCAAAAACCTCCCAAAAAACAAAAGTCCAGGACCAGACGACCTCTCTGGTGAATTCTACCAAACATTCAAAGAAGATTTATAACTATACCTCTCAAACTCTACCACAAGATTGAAGAGGACAGGTAGCTTCCCAACTCATTTTGCAAGCCCAACACTACCCTGATACCAAAACCACACAAGGACCATACAAAGAAAGGAAAATTACAGACCAATAGCATTGATGAACATAGATGCAATGCTCCTCAACAAAATATTAGCAAATTGAATACAATAATAGATTAAAAGGATCATACACCACAATCAAGTGGGATTTATTCCAGGGACATAAAGATGATTCAACATCTGCAAATCAATCAATGTGATACACCATATTCACAAAATGAAGAATAAAAATCATATGATCATCTCAATAGACGCAGAAAAAGCATTTGACTAGATTCAATATCCACGTCTGATATCTCTCAATACAATGAGTACAGAAGGAAAGTATCTCAACATAATAAAGTCCATATATGACAAACCCATAGCCAACATCATACTCAATAGTGAAAAACTGAAAGCTACTCCTCTAAGAACAGAAATAAGACAAGGATGATCACTCTCACCACTCTTATTCAACACGGTATTGGAAGTTCTAGCCAGAGCAATCAGGCAAGAAAAAGAAATGAAAGGGATCCAAATTGGAAAGGAAGAAATAAAACTGTCACTATTTGTGGATGACAAAAATTATATTTATAGAAAACCCTAAAGAATCAACCAAAAAACTATTAGAAATAATCAACAAATACAGTAAAGTTTCAGGGTACAAAGTCAACATACACAAATCAGTCACATTTCTATACACTAGCAATGAACTAGCAGAAAGAGAAATCAAGAAGATAATCCCATTTACAATTGCAACAAAAAGAATAAAACACCTAGGAGTAAATTTAACCAAGGAGGTGAAAGACCTATACGCTGAAAACTATAAGACATTGTTGAAAGAAATTGAAGACATAAAGAAATGGAAAGATAGTCCATGCTCGTGGATTGGAAGAATTAACATAGTTAAAATGTCCATATTACCTAAAGCAATCTACACATTTAATGAAATCTCAATGAGAATCCCAATGACATTCTTCACAGAAATAGGTTAAAGAATCCTAAAATTTATATGGAACAACAAAAGACCCCAAATGGCCAAAACAATGCTGAGAAAAAGAACAAAACTGGAGATATCACAGTTCCTAATTTCAAAATACACTACAAAGCTATAGTAACCAAAACAGCATGGTACTGGCACAAAAACAGATACACAGATCAATGGAACAGAATTGAGAACCCAGAAAAATACCCACACTTTTATGGACAGCTAATTTTCAACAAAGGATCCAAAAGCATATAGTAGAGAAAGGAAAGTCTCTTCAATAATTGGCGTTAGAAAAATTGGACAGCCACATTCAGAAGAATGAAAGTAGACCACTGTCTTATACCATAACCCAAAATTAACTCAAAATAGATTAAAGACTTGAATGTAAGACCTAAAACCTTAAAACTTCTGGAAACAAACAGAGGCAGTATGCTCTTTAACATTGGTCTCAACAGTATATTTTGAATACCATGTTAGCTCAGGCAAAGAAAAAAAAAGAAAAAAGAAACAAATGGGACTACATCAAACTAAATAGCTTCTGCACAGAAAAAAGAAAAACAAGAAAAAACAAAAAGACAACCTACAAATTGGGGGATGATATTTGAAAATCATATATCTAATAAGGTGTTAATATGCAAAATATATAAAGAACTCATACAACTCAACAACAAAATAACAACCCAATTAAAAAATGGGCAGATTGTCTGAACAGGCAGTTTTCCAAAGAAGGTATACAGATGGCCTCACTAATTATTAGGGAAATGCAAATCAAAACTACAATGAGATACTACCTCACTCTTGCCAGAATGGCTGTAATTACCAGACAAGAAATAACAAGTGTTGGAGAGGATGTGGAGAAAGGTACACCCTCATACACTGCTCGTGGGAATGCAAACTGGTATAGCCACTGTGGAAGACAGTATGAAGATTTCTCAAAAGACAAAAAACAGAAATATCATATGATCCAGCTATTCCACCACTGGGTATTTATCCAGAGAATATGAAATTAACAATTCAGAAAGATTTACACACCGCTATGTTCATTGTAGCATTATTCACAACAGCCAAGACATGGAAGCAACCCAAATGCCCATCAATGAATGAATGGATAAAGGAGATGAGGTATATATAAACAATGGGATACTACTCAGCCATAAAAAACTTGTCCCATTTGCAACAACATGGATGGACATTTAGAGTATTATGCTAAGCAAAATAAGCCAGACAGAGAAAGATAAATACTGTATGATTTCACTCACATGTGGAAGATAAACAAACAAATACATAGGTAAGGAGAATAGGTTAGTGGTTACCAGAAGAGAAGGGGGAGGGGAGAGGACAAAAGGGGTAAAGAGGCACATGTGTGTGGTGACAGATGGCAACTAGACTTTTGGTGGTGAATGTGATGCAGTCTATACAGAAGTTGAAATATAATGATGTACAGCTGAAGTTTATATAATGTTATAAACCAATGTGACTTTACAAAAAGAAGGAAAAAAATAAATAGAAGTATCAAAGTTTAAGGAATGATAAAATGTAATTATTATTTCATAACTTTTGTCATATTCCAAAACTAAAAAATATTAAAACATAATTCAGAGTATACTGAAGTAATTCAAAGCAAAACAATAGTAACATATTGAAATCTTAAATAAACTGTTTTTGTTATTATTTCACACGTGGTTAAAATGAATAAAGGCACTGATAAGGACAAACCAGTGAGCAAAGATTTTAACAAAAATCAAAGGACAGTTCTAGTTTCAGCATTGAGATAGTACTGAGGAAGAGGTGATGAGACAGCATCTGAAGATCAGACAATTTCCTGGCTTCAAACTTTGTCCCTCTCTACAACATAAAGGCAGTTTGTTTTTGTTTTTATTTTGAAGTAAATCTCAATAAGGCTGTTTTTTCTCATGCATGTTTTTGTTTTGTTTTGCCAGGAAAGACATGCCCTGAGCTAACATCTGTGGCCAATCTTCCTCCTTTTCTTTTTTCCCTCTCCAAAGCCCCAGTCCATAGTTGTACATTCTCGTTGTAAGTCTTTCTAGTTCTTCTGTGTGAGCTGCTGCCACAGCATGGCTACTGACAGAGGAGTGGTGTGGTTCTGCACCTGGGAACTGAACCCTGGATGCCAAAGTGGAGCATTTTAACTACTAGGCCATCAGGGCTGGCTTTTTCTTTGTTTTTTTAAAACGAAATTCTTTGAAACAGAGGGTGAATACAGACTGGTGTTCTAGACTCTGCTCAGACAAGATTATCAATTCAGATCATAAAGACACATTAGAGAAAGAGTAAGAGAGAAGTGGCTAAGGAAATCTAAAGGGAAATTACCTTATTTTCAATACTGAGTCCATATTTTAACAATGGAATATGTGAGATGTACAAAAAGACAGGAGAAGGGAAGAAGATGGATGGAAAAGAAAAGAAAGAAAACAATGTAATTTTGTTTGTGTGTGAGGAAGATTGGCCCTGAGCTAACATCTGTTGCCAATCTTCCTCTTTTTGCTTGAGGAAGATTGTTCCTGAGCTAACATCTGTGCCAGTCTTCCTCTATTTTATATATGGGACGCCATCACAGCATGGCTTGATGAGTGGTGTGTAGGTCCATGCCTGGGATCCAAACCCACGAACTCCAGGCTGCCGAAGCAGAGCATGCAAACTTACCACTGTGCCACCAGGCTGGCCCCCAAAATGTATTTTTATTGAGCACATTTACTTATGAGGCAAATGATTTGCTGGGTGCTTTTTGTATGCCGCCTCATACTGTTTCAAATGCCTCTGCCTCTGGGAAGGCTGTCTGTGCCCAAGCAAGACCTTCATCCATGTTTCCGCCTCTTCTTGGCACATGGCCTCTTATCCTTGAAGACAGATTGTTTCTCGTTTATTCCTTAACATCATGTAAGCACTCATTGTTATGGGCTGAATTGTGTCCCCTAAAAATCATATATTGGAGTCCCTTATTACCTCAGACTGTGTTCTTATTTGGAAATACAGTCTTCACAGAGGTAATAAAGTTCAAATGAGGTTGTTATGACGGGCCCTAAACCCAATGAGACTGGTACCCTCATAAAAGGGAGAAATTTAGACAAGAGCACACACACAGAGAGAAGATGATGCGAACATGAACCGCAGGCTGAGGTGATAATTCTGCAAGCCAAGGGATGCCAAACCTCCCCAGAAACCACCAGGGGCTAGTAGAAAGCTGCAACAGACTCCCCTCCCAGTTCCTGGAAGGAACAAACTCTGCTGACACCTTGGCCTGGGGCTTCTATCTGCCACAACTGTGAGACCATAAATTTCTGTGGTTGAAACCACTTAGTTACAGCAGCCCTAGGGAACTAATGCTCTCATCAAATACTTGTATACATTAGTTGAGAAAAAGCAGTCTTCACAATAACTGTATTAGACTCACATTATTGGCCCCATTGTTCAGAGAGAATAAAGTTGATCTTCAGTGATTTTAAGAAATGTGTATGTGGTCAAGAAATCCAGAAGTCTTAGAGCAGTGATGTCATCTAAGATTTATATAATTCTGGAGATGATGCCTTTACCAACACACAGCTCTTCTTCAAACACCAATGTCAAACCATCAGAATAATGATGACAATGGAAGTGAAGACTTGTATTAAGCAAAATATTTCAGAAAAGATGGAGTTTTAGATGCTATCAGGGCACTTTGGGAGCTAGATGTAACACTTGGACTGTTTTCTTAAGGAAAACTCCATTAGGTTATATATAGGAATCACAGTGACATGAAAGGCCAAAAATTACAGGAGATAATGTGACAGGTAACATGAATAAATCTGAATTAGTTTCATTGTGGGACATTATTTGCCTCATATAAAGATCAACAGTTGACTCATAGTATAAGTCTAATAAAAAATATTCAATTTAAAAATGTGTTCTGAAAGATAATTGAGAAAGATCTAAAATTATTTAAATATATAATTTTCAATTGAAATATCAAACAAAATTAGTTTACAAAAATTAAATACTGACATACATGTAAGACCCTAGACATTTAAGGGAAAATAGTTAAAGCAACAAATATGTTAATGTATTAGAAAATTTATTCCAATGCCTTTTGCCTTAATGTATTGTTGATTAAACAAGTGATCATTTTTCTACAAAGTTAAAACACTTTTTATATCATCATCCTGTTCTGATTTTAAACTATATAGAGGTTTGTCTCTCATTCTTCAATAGAGATAGCTCTTATTTCTGAAATGATATAAATGAAAATGCTTCAGAAACTATACAATCCTTTGAAAATATTACGCATTATTTGTAAAATCAAACCTTATTCTCTTCCCATAATATTTCTACAGCAAGTCACTCATCGACCTAATAACCCATGCACAAAATCTCAGAATTTTTGTTTATTCCGTACAGTTAGTTAGAAATTCCCACTTATTCTTCCTTCACACTTTCTACATTATATATCATCAACCACTTTTTTTTTAAACCCTAAAAGGAAGAACTTCCTTTGCCTTGTATGAGACTGTTATATTCTTTTTAAATATATTATGTGCGCCCCACGTTCCTTCGCGCACTCACCTGTTCTTTCCTTTCTACCTGATTAAACTTCCTAAACAAAGTTTTGTCCATCTTCTACTGCTCAACAGTTTTCAGTGATTCCCATAGTTCTTCAGGAGAAAATTTAAAAACCTTTGCATTTGAAGATTCACCACAATTTACACAAATCACAACTATAGTCTTAGTTCCCAATAATGAGCAATTTCAAAAGATCCAATTCATCTAATCACTATCCCAAAAATAAACATTACATTTCTAACCTCTGTGATTTTGTGCCCATCATCACCTAGAATATACTTGGAAATTTCTATCATTTCATTTCTAATAATGCAAAATATGGGAGCAGAATAAATATTAACTGAAAAAAGAAAACATTAGACTGTAAACCTAAAATAGGGATTAGTTCATAGTTGTAGCTTTATAAATATTTGTTAAATGAAGAAATCTGTAAAAAATATATATACATGATACATCCATAACTGCTACTTGATTCTGAAAATCACATTACTAGAGAACTAATGATATTGATAAAACTTACAATAATGGCATTCTATAAATAAACTGTAGACTTAAATAGGAAAAATAACAGAAATTATATATTATGTAGTTTTGTTTCGAACTAACCTATATTAGAACAAAACTTGTTGAAATATTAAAAGTGGTTCCGTCTAGAAGGTGAAAATATGGGTAATATCAATTTTATTTATTTTAAAATTAATTTTAAGTAAAATAAATCACTATCATAACCTACAGAAAAATATTATTTAAAAAATATGTCCTCCATATAGATCTAGTGAAATTCTACTCTATGTACTAATCTTTTCCAAAGTACTCTGTCCAGAAATAATAATTTCTTCCTCAAATTCTTTTTTACCAAAGGATACAATTATAAGGACATTTAGATAGCATTTCACATAGAAATATATAATATACGTATAAAAAAAGTATATTTTTAGAGTGAATTCTTTTGGAAGAAATGTCTAATACTTTTTGAATGGCCCATCAAATGCAAAGCAGTGGTTCTCTTTCTTCCTTAACAAATATCTGTTGATGCTAATAATTAAATCATGTTTTATTTTATACTTTAAAAATGTATTCAGAATTTTGGGGCCAGCCCAGTGACATAGTGGTTACGTTTGTGAACTCTGCTTCGGTGGCCTGGGGTTCGCGGTTTGGATCCTGGGTGCAGATGTACACACTGTTCATCAAGTCATTCTGTGGCAGCATCCCACAGAAAATACAGAGGAAGAATAGCATAGACGTTAGCTCAGTGACAATCTTCCTCAACCAAAAAGAGGAAGATTGGCAACAGACGTTAGCTCAGGGCCAAACTCCCTCACCAAAAAAAAAAAAAAAAAAAGTATTCAAAATTTTAAAATAAATTAATTTATTAAATATAATAAAATAATTTTAGTATGGGTTCTGGAATTAAAGATCAATGCTAATCATATTTAAAATGTAGATATTGATATAATGCAGTGTGTTGTGTTTTTCAGAATGTTGGGTTCACCATGCAGTTCTATGATTCTATTAGAAGAGATTCTCTGGTAAAATAAATGAAATAAATCTGAATTCTCTATCCTCTTCTTTATTTTTTGTTTAATTCAGGATTCCCTGAACTTCCCGGATAATAGAATCTCTTTTGTGAGTAGCACCTGTAATTATCCTATAAAAATAGTGGTCCAAGGTCCTTCCTAATTAGAAAAACTCCAGTGAGTCTGTACTTTATCTGAACTAGAAGAAAAAGGAAATAGTGACATAATTAATATATGATTGCAAATATTGAAAACTGAAAGATTTGCATCATATATTGATATGTGCATTGTCTATCTAATACCTAAAAACGTAAACGTACTAAATTCTGTGCCAAAGTATGCTGTGTACTATGCATATAGCAGAGCATTTTTAATATATAGTCTCTGTTCAAAATATCAGTTTCCGTAGTCGCAAAATAATGAATAGTAGAAAAATCCCACTTAGAAACACTGATTAGAATTTATGTTTTGACTAATTCACATAGTATATGAAATTCCACGGAAATATCTGTCTAAATATATTTTTTAAGACCTCAAAAATACAGAGTTGGGAATTTACATAGAAGTTTGACTTGTGCTGTATGTATACTTTAAATATTAGATCTATTTCAGGAGCGAGCTGATCAGAATTTCCAGTTATACTCATTCATTCACTTTTAATAATCTGAAAAGTAATATATCTGGGTTTTTGAGGATAATGCCTTCAGACAATTTATTGTGGTGTTGAAATTAAGTTATGGAAAGAAAGATTATGCAATGATAGCATAAGCATAAACAAATACACAATCATTTACAATTGTATTATTTAGCAATGTCTATGGAGGCATAAGGTTGATTTTTAAATATTAGCAATTAATGGTAATAATTTTGTCTGTTTTGTGCATTGAACTTTTCAAATTCACTTTCTGTGCTCTGCTATGTTTAGAAATGAAGATAAAATAAATAAGAAGGTTATCTTTGGACTATCAGAAGAAAACAATTTGTGGAACATTTTCAAAGAAATAGAAATTTCTGAAAATTGTCTCCACTCTTGATTGCGCATTTTGATAGTCATTTCAATATCATGGTGATTATCAGAACATAGAACTATTATATATTTCTTTAACATGTTCAGCTCTGAAAAATACTATTTCTAGCAAATTATACTGTAGAATATGACAATCTACAGAATAGACACAAACACTAAACTAGTAATTCGAGTTGCCAAATTTCCTGTAGCGTGTTGATTTAAAAAAGGAAATATATACATATAATATGAGATGCACATACTGTTATACACACAGACAACGGAAGAAGTAGGATTGAACTCAGAGCGATAATTCATGGGAAAGGAAGTTCCCAATAATTTTCAGGAGCAATCATAATGAAAGGAGCAAAATAACTTGCTTCAGCTCTTAAAAAATAGCACATATAATAATCTCAACACAAGAAATTAAATAGCTTGTATTTTATCACTAGAACTTTGCGGAGAGTATGTACAAATGGCATATTACAATAAAAGGCAAATTTCATTTAAAAATCAAATAGAAAGAAAGATGAAGTTGATTTACAAGTTGAAAAGATATAAACCAATATAGAAATATGTGAAACAGAGTATAAATAAATGAGGGAAATGAAAATATATAATTATTAGACAATATCTCATAGGTCCTCTCAGGGATGCTATTACTAGGAGCAATTCTATGTGTCTTCTCTGGTCGTGTTTGGCCCATGTTTCTGGTTCCCGATATTAACATTTTGTCTCTTGGCAATAGGCATAGGGCTCTGTGCTTCAAACTAAATGCTCAGCCTTGTTCCTGACCTCTCAAGTGTCACATGGAAGACTCGGCTGAGGTAGGAGGCAATAGTAACTGCTCTGAACCTTGGCTTCATCCAGTGATGAGGCTTTAAAATGGGACTGTTCATAATCACATCAGGTAGGGAATACAGAACAGGAGAGGTTTGCAGAAGGCTGAAACTTCATGTTCCCCTCATCTTGGAATTTTTCTCCATTGACGTTATCTTCTCTTTTGTTTTGTACTTCCTCTTTTTTTTTTTTTTTTTTTTTTTTTCTGCTAAACTCAGCTTCAGCATGGGATAGAGAATTTGGCTCTTGTAATTTCACAAGATGCACAATAATCTGAATCTCATGGCTCATAGATTACTGGTCTAGGGAGATTTATCCTCTCTTAAGAAAACTGTACAAAGCCATGCACTGAATAGTGACATTTCAGTCAACAATGGACCACATATAAGGTGGTGGTCCCATAAAATTTGCACCATATAGCTTAGATGTGTAATAGGCTATACTACCTAGGTTTGTGTTAGTACACTCGATGATGTTTGCACAGTGCTGAAATTGCCTAACGATACATTTCTCAGAACATATCCACGTCGTTAAGTGATGCATGACTGTATGCAATCACTTTGCTCTCTCAAAGAGTCAAACTTAAACTGAAGTGTTTTTGCTTCCTCGCACAGTGTAAGGAATGACTCAAGATTTAGTTAACATACTACGACATCATCTTATTTTTCTATCTCTGCTCCTAAAGCTCTCGCCTCCAGTTCACTCTTGATCTGAGTTCCAAAACACAGCAGGAGAGGGCTTAATTAGCTGCTTTCGTTCCCATAACAAGGATTGATGGCATCCTTGCTGAGAATGAAGGAGCTTTACTCTTACCTCAGGGAAGTCAATATTTTGTGGCCTTTCATTTGCAATATACTATAGTCTGGTACCAGTTTCTATGTCAATATTTCAACTAATAGACACCCAGTTCAAATAAACCTAAGTAAAACTTTAAATTTACTGACATACATGTCTGGGGAGTCCAGGGATTCTTATGTCGTCAGAGATTATTCAATTATGTAATTAGTACTTTCTTACATTCTTTTACACATCTCCCTGTGGGATGGGGCAAGAACGACCACATTCGGCCTGACATTTCCACAGTGAATAACTGAGCTTAACTCTTCCTTTCATTGCCCAAATATTAACCCCAGTTAAGAGTTCTGATTGACTCTACTTGAATAACATGCCTATTACTTGAGCCATTCATTTAGCCAAAGGAATTAAATACTATGTTCAAACAAGACCAGGTCACTTGTCCACATTTGTGAAATATTGGGGAGAAGTGAGTGATTAATTAACCATTACAATGGTTAATTGTACACATCAACTTTACTACAGCCATGGTACTCAGATATTTGGCCAAACTGTCTGAATGTTGCTGTAGAGGTATTTTTGATGAGATTATTATTTATACAAGTAGACTTTGAGTAAAGCATATTACCCTCTATAATGTAGGTGGGCCTCACCCAATCAGTTGAAGACCTTGAAAGAAAAATGATGGAGGTCCCTGAAGAAGAGGGAATTCTGCCAGCAGATCACCTTCGGACTCAAGCTGCAACATTAACTTTTCCCTAGGTCTGTGGCCTGCCCACCTTGCTGATTTTGGACTTGCCAACCTCCACAATCATGTGAGCCAATTCCTTAAAATCTTTCTTTCTCTCTCTCTATGTATATACGTAGATAGATAGATATACATAGATATCTCTATATTGCAGAATTTACATATTTATTATATTATTATTACATATTATTCCTATTAGTTCTGTTTCTCTGAAGAACCCTAATATAGGCAATATGATTGGTAGGCCCCCAGATATACATGTCTATGGCGGTGAGGACAGTCTGTATTTGAAAAGATGCTGAGGAGAATAAAACAATAGATGTCCTCTGCAATATCCCAAGTACTGACCTAAACACAGCAGGTGATAAGAAAAAGGGGGGAAATAACATGTTCCCTCAAAAATTTTACAATTTTAGATAATACAAAATAACCATGAAAGTACTAAATACAAATTAGATTAAAACCGAAGTTTATTTTTAAACAAACGGCATATAAAATAGTGATAAAAATGCAGTAAAATAAACTAGACGAGAAATATGAGGAAATTTCAATGGATTCAAAAGAAAGAGAAGTAACAAATATTTTCATGCATGAAAGGATATTTCAGTTGAATCTTGAAGAAAAGGTAGAATTTTAATAGGCAGATGTGAGAGACAAAATTTGTTTCAGATACAAGTCATAACACAAGGATGGGAATGGGGAAAATATCACATGAAACATTCAGGAAAATGTTTAGTGAAAATATGCTTTAATTTCCAAGAAAAAAACATGTGTTGAGTTTGACCTTTAACAAAATAAGCAAATACACATATTATTTCAAGAAGTTATTATATATATATGTGTATATATATATATATATATGTATATACTAAAAATTATGAATAAAGTGCTGATTTTTAAATATATCTAGATACATACAGATGCAAAAATATAGGTATGTGTATCTGTGAGTTAATGTACATACATGTATTTCTTAGCTCTGTCTGCTGAGAGGATCAGAAGCAATGATACCCTAGTAACCATAGCGTACTTACCACCTAGATGTTGGTCTGTAACATTGTTAACGTTCAAAGACACAGGGATCTTTGGAGCAGTGATCAACTCCAGTGCTAGAGCATGGAACATACAACATGAGCCTGTAAAATCATTTCGTGGTGCTAGGAAGTAAGGCAACACTAAAAAAGTGTGGGCCAGGCTTGGTAAAAGAACACAGGAGCCAAACTGAAGGAGTTTCTAACGGCCAGAGTTAGAACAATTTGAGAAACAAGGTAGATAACTAATATCCATTCTGATATAAACAAATCTTTGGATAGATAAATAAGAGACAGCTCTTCTTAATTGGAAGGTGAATTCCAACTAAAAGAAGTGGGAAATAGAGAATCATCATCAGGTAAAAATACCACAATATTGTGACTGCTCCAGACAAGGTGCATCCATTATGCCAAAGTTAGTGGGTAAAAGTTTGTAGAAAAATAAGATGTTCATAGTCTCAAAGAATCTCCTCCAAGAAACTCATCAATTATACAGGGATATATGGTATTTTTATTGTGAAGAAACCCAGTAGACACCCAGTTAAGTAAATCACAATTAATGAGACATATGCACGTCATTAATCCCCTGATATGATGCATTGAGGAACAACAGCGTTTCTGTGGTATTCTTGCAAAATTTGCATAAACTTAACTCTGATCCTGAGAAGACACTAGACAAAGCTAAAGTAAGGGACAGTCTACAAAATGAATGGCATTCAATGTCAGGGTCATGGAAGACAGAGAAACGGTCATAGGCTGGAGAAGGCTAAGGAGAAATGACAACTATATGCAATATGGCATCTTCAGTGGACTCCTAGGACATCGAGAGAATAATTGAAAAACATCACTGAAATTAGAATAAAGTCTACACTACAGTAAATGAAAATGTACCAATGTTAAAGTCCTTTTCTTGATCATTGTACTGTGGTTCTATAAAATAATATCATTGGGGAGTAAGATGTGGACATAAGGCAGCTTTCCATATTGTTTCTGCAACTTTTCCCTAAGTCTAAAATTAGTTTGAAATAAAAAGTTTTTAAAAAGTATATGTGTATACACACATGTGCATTCATGTAAATCGTTTGCTTTTTACTGTCCTATAGTCTCTAGACATGGTTTGAAAGTTCCTAAAGAGGGAATGTCCTTGTTGCCTCCATTCCCTGAATTATAAGTCCTACCCATGACAACCTCATATTATGCCTAATTACATAAAATTACAGTATCATTTCAGTAGTCTAAGAATTAAAAATATATATCACCTGGTACAGTGAGACAAAGATCTTACTGACACAAATAGTGAAAGCTTTTCCATTTTATTCAAAAGCACAATCAGTAATAAAGTCATTGCTGAAGAAAGCTTCCTCATGCACATATTTTCTTCATTGTCATCGACACATGCCTAAACAACTTAAAATATTTAAATGTATGGAGTTTTTATCTAGAAAAGCTTCCCAGGAAGGATGCATATTGGCTACAAATAAGATATTTTCAAAACTAATGTATGTTGCATTGTGTTATGCAAACACGTTGATACAAGCACACTTGAGTGGACGCTGATAAGAGGCTAAACAGAAACAAAAGCAACAGTTAGGAAAAGAGAATAAGTCTTTTTAATCTCATTTGATGAAAATTTTGGATACTCCTATCTAGAAAATTGCCCCTACACACAAATATGTAACATTTAGAGGAGTTCACATCATTGGGTTTAGAGTAAGCGATGCAAGTTTAGTGATGAAATCAGCAGTACTGAAAATGCAGAGGACTTTGGGATTTCTAGACTTATGCCTACATGAGCGTTTTGCATGACCATTTTTATTAAATTACAAATCAATCAAGGTAAATGAAATCAGGAGTCAAATTATATATTTAATTAAACTGATCAATTATTTGACTATATTAAAAGTTTGATCAAGTCAAATGAATTATTAATGCACTAATAAGCTTTTTCAAAAACACATTTTAATATTTGTTAAGTACAATATAAATAAATCTTCCCACAATTGCATTCACAGTCCCCGAAACTCAGTTCTTCTAAGTGTCATTAGATTTCCATGATTATGATTTCCATAATTAAAGCCATAACTTAGCATTAAGGGTAAAATGACACTCTGTCTGTGATTTTCTTTAAACCACTTTATGAAAAGTAAGATGTGGGTAGGAAGAAACATTGATAATGGTTGAATCTTGGTGATGGGATAGTTAGAAGGTCCTTTAACTCTTTGCCCCCTCCCTTTCTCACTAGTCTTATCTCTTGCTAGTGTAGGGGAGGAAGACATTTCCTCTTCCCAAATGGGGGTTCGTCTGGCCGGAGAACAAATTAAATTCACATGAGACAGAATAGCAAGAGAAAATTAAATAAACCTTTATGAGGAACCATGGCCCGGGGCCTTTCTTCCCCAAGGAAGAAAGGGAACCGAAGAAGTGGGGTGCACAGAGTGGTTATATACCCCCAAAGGGGGTGTTTCACATGTGATTGAAATGTCCCTCCCACAAAAGTCACAAGATTGTCCTGTCGGCACAGTGCTTGATGGACACAGCAGGTAGTGGTCTGCTATCTCGGTGGGCGTAGCAGGAGGCAAGTCTATTGTCTGGAGCTGGGTGGTCACAGGTGAGCGCAGCAATCAGTTCCTTCCCTAAGGAAAGATGCTTAATCCTTAAAGAAATGCCAGCGTTGGGAGGGGGAGGGAAGTCAGTTACAGGAGGTTACCAGACAAGCACACTAAAATGCAGATTTAAGTCCTTGCCTTTGGTATTGATTAAAAGTTTCTAGAGAGAAGGTCATCTCCTTTCTTCTTCCTGGTACAGAGAGGGAGGCACCTTTTACAGATAAAGATTTACCTTACAAATGTAAAGGCGTCCTAACAAAGGGCAAGTTCCATTCCTCAGAGCCTCCTTCCCTGTCCCAGTTTATCAAAAGCAATCAGCCTCAAATAATCCTGATGCTAAAGAGACATATCTTGGGGTGGCCAATTTCAGGTCCCCACACTAGTCTTTGTCTTACTCTAGCATTACTAAGCAGCTTGAGGTTTCCCGGCAATAGATTATTTTTCATGCTTCTTTGCATATGCTGGTCCCTCTTTTAGGAATTTTTTTTTTGTAATACTACTCAATTCAATTCCCTCCAAACTGTTCTTCCCTGGCTGGCCACTTTGATACCTTTCGACTCAGCTCAGGTATATATTCCTATCTGTCAATAGAACAAATCTTTCCCACAAGATTCACTCTTTTATATGCAAAATATCTGTCAGAATGTTTACCCACAAGGACCTGGCAATGTGCATCTTTGTGCTAGCTCTGGCTATGAACAGTCAAATACAGAATCTTGTTCTCATGCCCATCTGTAGTTAGACTGGACATCTCTCTTTCAGGTTGTGGATTTGTAGTAGGCTGGAACAGCTCTGTTCCATCTATTTCATTCTGTGGCCCTGGCTAGAGGAGCAAGGGCTACCTAGATAGCATGCTCCTTGTGGCAGAGATCAGAAGCTTCCAAAGGCATGCGTGGGAATGCAGATGCCTGTAAATTCATGAAAGTGGCACAACGCTATTTCTACACACATTTCATTGAACTATGGCAGTCAAGTGGCCAAGCTAAAAATCAATGGATAAGAGAAACATATCCTGTCAATGGATGTGGGTGGTGGGGCAGGGGAGTCAACTGCTTACAGCTGATCTTACTGCTTACAGATTATCTATCACAATCAATGGCTGGGATAGTCTTTGGTGCATTGTAGGTGTTTAATACATTTTAATGTGCCTAATTGCTCTTAATAAAACATTTCAATGGTTTATCATTTTTAAAATCCTATCAAGTAAATAGATTAAAAGCAGAGTCAAATATACCTCAGTCATTAACATAGAGTTTTACCACCTTGCCTGCAAGTTCTCTGCTTATTTATCTGCCTCCTTCACTCCACCATGATGTCTTGTCTCATTAGTATCCTTACCCCTTGGTAGTGGGCTTGACATCTGGGAAGTGAACACTAAATGTTCATTGAATAAAGAATAAAGGAACATCAGTTAGAGAGTAAAAGAGGCCGGAAAGAGATCAAAGCAAAGCTAAGGCAAAACAAAGCAAGCTGCTCATGTGCCAAGAGCATCTCTCCTTGTTGAGCTCATAATTGGTGCTTCAGCATTTACTAGAATTTGTTCTTCCCTTTGAAGTGATAGCCAAAAACTTTCGATTTAACCAGTTGCTATCATGAGTATAATTCATCGTAAGGTAAGCACCTAAATTTGCTTTAGCTTGCTAGTTTTTAAGTCATATAGGATGTATGATGCAAATGCAAATTGAGCAAGATTAATTTAGGTTTGAAGTCCCTAGAACCACAGAATAATGAATAATGAAATATTTACAGCTCAATGAGTTTAGACTTAATCTAGTCTCGCTAGCTGAATTAGGATGCAAAAAAGCAAATTAAAAGTAATACTAATAACAGAGACTCAATAATATAATTGGCCATAATCATGTACCTATGAAGGTGCAGAGTCAGAAATGTACCTTAGCTGTCCTGTTTTGGTTTCAGCATTCTTTGCATTTCCCTCCTCTTCCCCTGTATTTGCAATTAGTTTTACTATAAAAATATTATAAATATTAATATATTCATATCATATAAAAATACTAATCTCTTTGATATGCATTTCTCAATTAGGGCATTACATTTGTGAAGAGATTTATGCATAATTATGGACAGACCTTGAAAACGTTATATAAAGCAAAAGAAGAACCGAAAAAGGGAAAACTAATATGTGATTGCATTTATATAAAGGTAGAAGGCAGGGATTCCAGGAGTGGTGACTTCTGCTGAAGGGGGGAAATGATTGCGGGAGGATGGAGGTGGACAGGGGTTGGGGAGCCGTGGGAGATACTGTTCATTTACTGCTTCTTCCACTAGGCAGTTTTCACACAGACCTATCCTCTGTATAGACTGTTTTTTTACATCCCTGCTACCAGTTTTCCTCACTGAACATGCTCAAGTGTATTTTCAGGTTCTATGATGCTGGTGTTCTCTAAATCTTTTGGCATTGCTCTCCAGTTTGTTTTTCCTGGAAGTCCTAGTTCCCTAATTCACAGTGCAATCTGATCTCAGGGTCTTTTCTCTTGATGTCAGTGCCTCTGTTGCAGATTTCTGGGGAAATATCTTTTACTGTGCCATCCTTTACAAAGATGATGTTGCCAAGGATGGCAACCTCCATTCTCTTCTGTTCTTATGCACTTTTCCTGGACACTTCCACGAGGCACAATGCTCCAGTGACAAATGCCTTACCATAATGCCTTTATTTGTACTACAAAGGGAATAAAGGCATTATAGAAAATCAAATAATCATAAAAAGAAAATGCATCTCCCTCCCTTCTCCCGCTATGCGTGCACACGTACAGAAACGCAGAGATCAAAGAAAGAAACAAAAGGAAGGCACAGAAGAAGGAAAGAAACCCTACAGACATATTCATCCATACACACACACACACAAAATAGAACAGTCAGTTGGGATTTCTTCTTACAAAATATTAAATTTTGTTTTTGGAACATAAAACATATAATTTATCAAACTTGTTTTCATGTTATAAATACATATGACTTGAACATATTTCTAGAACTAAAAAATAATACAATATATTTATTCCACTCTTGATGTTCAGATTCTTTTATCTTTAGTTCAAATAATGTTAGGTAGATGTCCTTATTGCTACGTATTTGTATAAGAATAAATCCAGGAAAATGAAATTGCTGAATTGAAGAGAATGGACATTAACAAATGGCTCTCCCAAAATGTGACTACCTTCCTGGCTTAGATGCATGAAAGTGCCGATGATGCCCACTTGTGCGAGGGGAGACAGCGTTGGGCATCTTATGTATTATATGAAGGGCATTATTTTTAGAAAAATATTTTCTCATTGTCACTTTATTTTATTTACTTGATTGGCAATTAAGCACAAAAAGTGTCATTATTTTCATTTTCAATAGGTATGTTGTATCAGTTTCTTATTGCTGCTCTGACAAATTATTACATATTTAATGGCTTAAAATACCACAAGTGTATTATCTCACAGTTCTGGTAATCAAAATGCCAAAGTAGTTCTCATGGGGCTGAAATCAAGGCGTCAGCAGGGCTTAGCTTCTTCTGGGCACCCTAAAGTAACATCAATTTCCTTACTTTCTCCAGCTTCTAGAGTTTTCCCACATTCTTGGCCGATTGCCCCTTCCACCATTTTCAAAGCCAGCAGCATTATATCTTCAGATCTCTCTCTGAATCAGGCCTTCTCTTCTGCTTTCCTTTTTAAAGAATTACTGTGATTAGACTGAGCCCAGATAATCCAGGATAATTCCTTATTTGAAGGACAGGTGGTTAGCAGCCTTACTTCCATCTACAACCATAATTCCCCCCTGCGCGTAATTTAACATCTTCATTGGCTTGGGAATTAGGACGTGCGCATCTTCAGGGGCCATTATTCAGCCTATCACCAATTTTAATATCTAATTCTTAGATATGTATACAAATAGATAGAAGAAAGACAGATGGATAGGATAGAATAGATAGATATATTTAGAAAGAGGGAGACTTGAACCTTTCCACGATTTTTTACCTGAAGAGAGAAGTGCTATCCCCTATAAAGTTTCTTGTTTTACTTTCAAGAAATAATGCCCTCAAAACTTGTTTTGCTTTCAAGACATGCCTAAGAGCAAAGCATTCTCATATTGTCTTTTGTTGGTTTCTGGAGAATGTTACCCTCCAGGACAATCCACAGTTCTAGGCTTCAGAATGGGAAAGGGCTGTACTTTTCTGTTATAAAGTAGGACAAATTGAGTTGATTGAGAAAGAAGGTGAAAGAAAATTAGGAGGCCTCAGGCATATTCTTGGCAGATTTTAGGGAGCAGTGCACGTGGAAGTGGAGGCTCTACAATTAATTTATAGATTAAAGACTTCCTGTATTGCCATTTTGAAGACTGTCGTTCTAAGAAATTGTATGGCTCCTATAAACCCTTCCGTTTAAGCTTAAAGGTAAAAAAACAAAAAAAAAACTTAGATTTACTATAATTTTTCCTTAATGAATTAGGGCTTTACTTGCCTCTGATTAGTAGAGATAGAGTTAGAACAAGGAGAGTTGAATTTATCTTGATGAGAAAATTTGTTTGTGTGTAGCAGCTAAATGCTAAGTAGGCAGTATTTCCTTCCTTACTTGGAACTGGCAGTGCTCTCAGTAACCACTAACCATTAAATAGTACTTATGCTATGCTGAGAATGATTCTAAGCAGTTTTCATAGATTAATTCATTTGATCACCCTCCCCTAAAAAACATGAAATGGAAACTATTGTCATCCTCATTCTAAAAAGGAAAAACATGGAGGCACAAAGTTAATAGTCTCACCTAAGTAATAAAATAAGCGATTCGTGGAATTGAATTTGAACCCAGACCATCTGGCTCCAGTGCCCAAAATAAGGTTTTACAGAGGATGTTTTATTTCATTCCATATGCAGCATTGGGCTGGGCCACTCCTCCATCTGAATTACTGCACTATGTCTTGAAGGTATTAATAACTTCTGAGCCTGTACTGTATAAAACCTGTGGCGCTGAGTTCTAGGAATTCCAAAATGAATAAAGCATCTTTAATATTTAATTTTCATTGGTCATTTGAACAAAAATTAATGTTCTAATTGGCTATAATATTTTTATAAATTAAAACCTGAACTATATTATCTAAAATTCCAAGAACATTGAAAGCACACAGCCCATATAGTTAATATACTTTACAATGCTATGCTTCTTCATTTATTTCCCAAACACTTACTGAGAATATATCATGTGCCAAAAACTGCTAGACTCTGGGGATATTCAAAGGTATTTAAGACCTTCTCTACCAAACCAGCAGGAGAAGAGATACCTCAAAGAGATTTTGGAGTGTAGCTTATGTCTAGTGGGGTGAAATCCACAGTATTCTTGAGAAAATAGTTTTGGCAAAGGCACTGCCATCTTGGACTGAAAGGGACACACAGGCAAATAAGAGGAGGCTTTTGGAATCCTGAAGTTCCACTGTCAGGAAGCAGGCTGACAAAACTGCTCAGCTGCAAATATGTGTTACCTCTCATGAAAAGGAAAAGATGATTCAGAGATTGGACCCAAGATCCCAGAGGGTTCTTAGGACCTGATTCTCTGGGGAGGAGAGCAACCTAGATGTTACACAGGGTGTCAGAGATTAGCACTTGGCAGAAAGGCATGAAATGCTTTTGAAGTCTCCACAGAAATACTAATAGCACATATGGGAGGAGATCAGGAGATTGAATTTACTTTGTAATCAGGTGGGACCAGAGCCAGGATGTATCAGTAAAGTATTTCCTTCAACCACTTTGTAACAAACCCCCACAATATTCAAGGGCATAGAACCAAATAACTGCTTATTCTAGCTCTTGCATCTGTAGGTGGGCTGGAGATTGGCTGAGCTAGGCTGGGCCATGCTGGGCAGTTCTGCTTCAAGTCGAACATCCAGCTAAACTTGGTCTCTAACTGCAAGTGCACTCAGTTCTACTCCTGTGTTTATTGTAGTGCCCAGGGTACTTGAGAGGAAATCTTTTCCTTGCACGGCAGAATCACAAAAGAGCTAGCCACAACATGCAAGTAAATTTTAAATCTCTGCTTGCATTATGTCTACTAACATCCTATTGGCTAAAGCAAGTCTCATGGCCAAACCCAACCTCAACAGAGCAGGATATAACACCCCTCCTGTGTGGGTCAGGCAAGGGTGAAAACCAGCTGAATGTATTTTAATCTACCCAACAGGGTAATTTGAGTTAGAGCATTTCTGGTTATCTTGATGGACTAAAATTTTCACACATGCATAGCATGGAGTGGGCATGGGAAAAAAAATGCTCCAATGAATAAAACTTATTTAACCAAAAGGCTGAGAGCTAGCCATTGCCCTTCCATCTCCAAACTTAGACTATTAAGTGATTCAATACATTTAGAAACAAAAAGATCCTAAAAATTAATAAGAATAGCCTACAGACATTTATAAAACATGCAGATCACTGAACTATGAAGGATAGCCCTAAGGAATATCCATTTAAAATTAAGGCAGTAAAATGTAGGGTACTCAGTCCAGCTCGATTTTACCAGAGATAGAGGACAAATATGTAATATGTGTGGATGATGTGCAAGTATGAATCTATGTCTGTAATGATCTAACAAACATAAATATAATATCTGAGTACATATATAATTACATTTGCAAGTAGATAAAATAGTTGCTATGATAAGTGCATTACTTGGGGACACTTCTGGAAAAACTTAGTTGAATCTGTGAAAAGGGAGATAGTAAAATGGGAAATGGAGACTAGGGTGTTTGGACAAAATATTCTTGATAGCTTAATTTACAGTAACTTTTATTGAAAACATGATTTTAGCATTTGGATACTTTTGATAACAATCAAAAAATTTTTATTTGCTGAAAATAAGAGAACTTTTCAATAAGATGTTTTCATTGTAAAGCAGCTTATATTCGTAAAAAAAAAAAAAGGTGTCATATTTGTATTGTTTCCTACAATCCTTTGACGAAAACATTACAAATGTTGTCAAACTACTTACATTTTCCAGGATGTAACATGCTTTACGTCCAGAGAATGTTTAATTAATTTACTGATTAATTTTTTAATGCAGTTGCTATTTAGCAGCTGTCTTGACAAAACTGCCTTCCTCATTACAGAAATTGTACTTGTGAGAAGAAGTCAACCATGGCAAATGGACTTATTGAATTATCCAGCTCACCAATTATACGGTATAAAATTATTCATCCTCATATAATTTGATCAGGAAAAATCATTTATCTTTAGCAACTCTGTAAAATTAGATATTATGCTGCAGGATAGCTGCAATTTTAAAAGTGTCTGTAGTTAGAAAACTTTTAAAATGCATTTGAACATTGAATTATGGCCTATTTTCTCATACCACTTTGTTATAAAAAAGGTTAGTATCTAAGTAATTGCTCCACTGAGCCCACTTCTCTCACCATTTAAAAAGCATCACCTAGTTGTTTAAATGCAAAATGCCCATCAGTTATTATTATTGACTGTGCAATTTAGTGAAGACCTCATTCTTATTACATTTCAATGTTTATAAATTAATGAATTCAGAATCAATTCATTTCCTAATAAAACCAACATAATTTAATTGGAAATTCCTCTGTATTATCATGATTATAGGTATATATTAGAAGCACTGTAGCAAAGCATTTATAAAGGTTGAACTGAACACTTAACATTTCTTATTCAGAGTGCTATGCTCAGCATTAATATTACTTTCCAATTTATTTATAGGTCTTTGTATCTTATCGTATTTAAAGACCACGCTTGATGTATTTTAAGATTACTTTTCTGTTACAGCTAACCAAGTGGATCTAAATAGGCTTATCAATAAAATGAATACTCCAATGAACTAAAAATAAGCATTTTAGCCATCATTTGAAGCTATACAGATTAAATTTTTCTATTTGGTCAGTTTTTCTAGACATCTTCCAAGTACCATATTACTCAGCTAAAAGTCAAGAAGAATAGGTATCTATCTATGTTTTTCTATGAATCAATATATTTATACATCTGCCTATAATATATCTACATATCATTTTAATATATTGATATATATCCATATACCGTTAACAATCTGGAGAAAAATTAATGACAAAATATCAAAGAAAAAAGTTCCTCATTGAGATAATGACCAACTGATTAAGGCATCACAAAGGGAATATACATTTAGCATGATGTGTTTAAATTTTAATTCTTTTCTTGGTTAAAGTGGGAGTCATATGAATGGTACTTTTTTTTCCCAAGAAGCTTTGCCAATGTAATTGGCTGAAAATGGACAGATGGGAGAAGAGTCATTTAATATATGCGATTGTCTCAAAATATACAAAAATATTCTCAAGAAAATGTTTTGCTATTTAGCAAGCCACTCATCCTAAGAATTCTCTAACAATTTTTGTAAAAGATCATGCCTCTCCAAACAACTGGTGATTCCTATATTGTTTTAGCATTCTCATGAATACTGGAGGAAAAGCTTATACTCTGAAAATGATTTGCAGTTTGGCTGTAAAATAGTTTGTTAAATCCTAGGTCTAACCAAAAGAATCAATAATTTTCATGATGTTATTGTGTAATAATTCTCTTATTATCTTCTTTATAAATACATATTACATCTTTATCAGTTTTCCATTAATGTGAGGTGGATATTGTTGCTTTCATTTTACAGAGAAGAAAATGAGGCCTGGAAAGGAAAAGGGACTTGGTCAAGGTCACCTGGCTAGGATGCGGCAAGGGTCAGAGCTGAACTTTGCTCCTAAAAAGCACCAACTGTTTTCTTTCTATTCCAAATGCTGCTTCTACTGAGGAGCCTATCCTGACCATGCTGAGGGGTACTCCCTTACCTTCTGTAAGCCTGACCTCTGATGTGTGTGCTCACTTACAAAGAAAAGTGGCAAAAACATAGTCTTAATACATACTGTTAATAAAAGATATGCCTAAATCATAAGGAATCATAAATTCTGACATGAAAGTATGGGAAAAACATGAAACCAAAAAAGCAGTTGGTTTAGCTTTGCCAAAATCAGATAATGTAGGAATAAAGGGAAATCATTCTTAAGGACAAAGAATCACTATCCCACAAAATCATTTAGCTCACAAAGAAGATACGACAACTATAAACTAACACACCATAGTCTGAAGAAAAACTGGAAGAGTGACAAAACTCTTCAATGATAGAGGACAAAAACTTCACCTTTCTGAAAAAATGATATATTAAAAAGAGTAAATGGTCCTCTAGTTAATATTTATAGAACATTGTACCTAAGAGCTAGAAAATACACACATTTTAGACAAAGAGAAAAAAATAAAAGAAAACTATAATAATCTAAGTAGCGGTAAGGAAAGGTCTATAAAAACATGAAAAATTCAGGACAACGTGGAACATATTTTCTGATCAATTTTCAGTTACAAGAACATTTCTGATTTGGAGAAGGATGGAGTAGCTTATATCTGACTAGTTTCTTCACCAAAAACAACTGGAAAACATGGGAAAAATCTATTGTAGGTATCAGACAGGGGGCGGACAGCCCAGAAGGTCCAAGATTCTGGAGAGCAGAGAACCATGGAGAGGTGAGCTGATGCTCTATGCTTACCTCTTCCCTGGAATATATTTATCAAGTGTGGGCAAAGTACAAGATTCCAAGAATCTCAACTTTGTTTAGGGAAGAACCAGCGCTGGGTGACATGACACCAGCAGTCCTTTTGACTATTTCTTGGAGCAGGAGAGACAAGACTGAAGTCATGAGAGGATAAAATTCCTTTGAGTTAGGCATAATAGACAACTGGCTCTGAAATACCACTAGCTCTCCCTCAAGACATTTGTCATAGTCTGAAGCTACAAAGAGCAGGATACAGAAATGCTATGCAGAAATTCTCAGGGATGCAGAGAAATGCTCAAAAAAGAAAAGCACACCAGTAACTAAGTTTAAAGTCCAAAATAGGGTTATGCTGTGAGGCAGCAAAACAGAGGTAAGAAAAAAAAGCTTAACTAGCTTCAAATTTGCTTAGTCCCTCATGGGTTTAGGTAATCGGCCCCATATTATCAGCAAGCAGAGAAATGGGTAAATTTTCTCTGGTCAAAGATAAAGTCATCAGGACCTGGTAAAGCTGTGTGTGTGTTTTTATTTAATTCAAGCTGACATGTACTCAATCAAAAATTATTAGGCTTGGGTAGAGACAATACCATATGATCAAAATCAAAAGGAAAGGAGCCAGCCCAGTGGCGTAAAGGTTAAGTTCACGCATTCCGCTTTGGCAGCCTGGGTTAGTGGGTTAGGATCATGGGCGTGGACCTACACACTACTTGTCAAGCCATGCTGTGGCTGCACCCCACATACAAAGTGGAGGAAGACTGGCAAAGATGTTAGCTCAGCAACAACCTTCCTCACCAAAAAAAAAACATAAGAAACACATGGACAATTCACAAAGATGTTAGATATGAACTTTAAAATAACTGTGATTTACATATTCAAGAAAAGAGATTAAAATATGGAAAAGTATATAACACACATAGTATATTATTCTATTTATATCAAATTCAAAAGCAGACAGAAGTCAGGATAGTGACTATGCTTACATGACGGGGAATGACTTTGAGGGGACAGGAGGATGTTTTCTGAGACCAGGATCTGATCATGATTTCTTTCTTGATCTGAGCACCAGACACATAGATAGGTTCACTTTAAGTAAATAATAAGCTACAGCCTTATGATCTGAGCAATTTTCCACATTACACTTCAATAAAATGTTTACTTAAATAAAAGTAACTAATCAATATGATGAACAAAGATTTAAAGATATGCTTGGAAATTAAGACACACATAAGCCCTTGGACACACACAAACACATTTCTAAATATCTGTTTAATTCTCTCTTCCATGAAAGAAGAAATATTAATGGAATTATAAAATAATTTGGAACTGGAAAATATTAAAAAAAAAACTATCAAAACTTCAGATAAAATTAAAGTGGTATTTTTAGGGAATCTTTGAGTCTTAACTATTTGTAGAACAATTTATTCAAAAAAATGCTGAATATTAGTGCCTAAATATTTAACATGAGAAGTTTTATAAAATTAAGAGAAAAACATGGAGGGGAAAAATTGGTAAAGATAAGCCTGGACAGAAATTACAAAAGAAGATAAAGTAGCGAGTATTAAAAATCCTGTTTCTTTGGTTATTTAGGAAAAAAATAATAAAATTGGCAAACCTCAGACAAGACTTTTAAAGAAGTAAAGAAGAAACAGAGATGTAGAGGACAACCACAGTTTTAGCAGATATAAGAAAAAATTAGAGAAAATTAAAACTTCTTTGGGTCAATGCATTTGAAAAGTTAGACAATCAGGATAATTTCCTAGAAAAAAATATGTCAAATATATTCCTATACACAATCAAGTATAAATAAAGAACCTGAATAGTTCTATAATTACAATTGAATTATATAGCCTTCATAAGAGAGAGAGAGAAGAGACAGAGAGGGACCCAGATGGTTTTGCAAGAATAGGTTACCCCAAATCTTTCAAAAACTGCACCAGGGATTAGAAAAATGGAACTCTTCTTACTCTTTTTTTTGAATTTTTTATTTATTTTGTTTTGAGGAAGATTAGCCCTGAGCTAACAACTGCCTATCCTCCTCTTTTCCTGAGGAAGACTGGCCCTGAGCTAAGATCCATGCCCTTTTCCTCTGCTTTATATGTGGGATGCCTACCACAACATGGCTTTTGCCAAGCGGTGCCATGTCCGCACCTGGGATCCAAACCGGTGAACCCCGGTCTGCAGAGCAGCAGAACATGCGAACTTCACCGCTGCGCCACTGAGCCAGCCCCTCTTCTTACTCTTATATAATGCAAATATAACCATGACATCAAAATGAGAAAAATATATTGATAGGAAAAAATAAATAAGTTAAGGATTGATTTCACTGATGAACTTACATACAGAATACTCTAAAGAAATAATTAACAACAATTTATAAAAATATTATATTATGAACTCATGGCTCATATTAAGAATATAATTTTAATATCAGAAAATCTATTAATATCACTCACCAAAATAAGAGATTAAAGAAAAAACTATATGATATGCCAATAGGTCTCTAACATGTATTGAAAAAAATGTAATACTCACTTGTGATAAAAATAAAATCTCTGGGCCCACCCCCAGGGCCTCGTGGTTAAGTTTACCTGCTCCCCTTCCATGGCCCGGGGTTTCAGCAGTTCAGATCCTGGGCACGGACATGGCACTGCTTGTCTGGCCATGCTGAGGTGGAGTCCCACATAGCACAACCAGAAGGACCTACAACTAGAATACATAACTATGTACTGCAGGGCTTTAGGGGAAAGAAAAAAAAGAAAACAAAAATAACTTAGAAAAGTAGGAAGTTAAAATAATTGCATTATCCTTAATGTGATCAAGATCACATATAAATGAATTGAACAAAACTTTCAAAAATTCTACGTGGAAAAAAGCTTAAGATATTATTAAAAGATATTAACCAAGGTCTAAATAAATTAATAGTTTCACCAGTTGTTGGATGTGAAGACTCAAGATCAGAAAGAAGTCCAGTTTTCGCTCTTTATTCCATTAGTTCAATAAAAATCCAATAAATATTCCAGTAGACTTTTTGTAAGAACTTGACAAGAAGATTATAACATGTATATGAGAGAGCAAGGCGTCAGGAAAAGTCAAGACTATTTCAAAGAACAAGGTCTGTGGTATTCTGTCAAACAAGCAGAGAGTCTTATTAGCAAGCTGTTTATTGGTTAGTGCTCATAGTTAAACAAAACATAATTTACATTAGCTTAAGGAGAAAGATATGTATCTATGGATATTGGTAAGCTCCCAGAATGACTGGTGTCTTGAGAAAAAGAGGCTCAGGGCTAAGTGTCCAGGAACCACTTCCTAAGTACAGAGTCGGTCTGATAAGGGATGACTGCTGTCATTGTCCCTTAGGATGAGAGAGTTTGCCATTCTGACCCAAAAGCAAGCCACGAAGCTGTTCTAATGAGGCACAGTCACTGAGGTCACTGATGCGGACACCAGATGACTCTGCCTTATCTGTCAGCCTCCCCAGGAATCGTGTCTGAATTGAATTCTCCCTAGATGTGTGACTGGAGACACCTAGACAGCACATGTACATTCTAGCTGCAAGGGAGACGAGGAACTGAAGGGTTTCATTTCTATCATAATCTGGGAAGATGGGTTTCAGAATAGAAGGAACAATCAAATGTGGAGAAGGGATCGCATGACCTGGGTACCCATGAAAGTAAGATGTGGGCTACTGCTGTGTAATTAAGGAGGAGCATGAGGGCTCTGGAGAGAAAAAGAGTACCATGGAAGAGAAGAAAGTCACAGCCCATTATGGGAACGCAAAATGCTTAATCATTTAGAGAAATATCAGTGTAAGGATGGATTTCGTTAGCAAAATACACCCACAAAAAGATATAAAGTCCTATCTTCCACTTGACAAAAAAGACTATAAACATAAAGAAAAGGCAAGTCTCGGATTTCAAAAAGATATTTATAGCATATTTGACTGGCTAAGAATTCATCCAGAACACTTTTTGAGCAAAAAGTCCAAAACACTTTTTTTTTTTTTACGATGTCCAAAAATCTATAAAAGAAGACGTCCTCCCAAAATAATTTTAAAAAGAAAAGAAAAAAAAAAAAACTAATAGGCAATCCCAAAGAGGAAACGTTGATGCTCATTAGCAATATGAATATGTGTGCTACCTCATAGTAATCAGGGAAAACAACTTGTAACAAGATTACATTTCCCACCCTCTTCATTAGCAAACATTTAAAGACCTGATAATGACTAGTACTGACAGGATGTAAGGAAATGCGCTCATTCCAGCCCTGCTGGAAGAGCTTATTGCTCTAGTCACTCTAAACAGGCGTTTGGCTACATCCAGTAAGTTTGGAGGTGAATATGCCCTAAGACCCGATTTTCCATGTATATGGAGATATATACAAAAACTATACATATATGCAAAAGTATTTGCTGCACCATAGTTTATAATAAGAAAACATTGATAATCGGTAAAATGACCATAGACCAGATAATGAGTAAATTTTTTTTTTTTTAAAGATTTTATTTTTCCTTTTTCTCCCCAAAGCCCCCCAGTACATAGTTGTATATTCTTTGTTGTGGGTCCTAGTTGTGGCTTGTGGGACGCTGCCTCAGCGTGGTTTGATGAGCAGTGCCATGTCCGTGCCCAGGATTCGAACCAACGAAACACTGGGCCGCCTGCAGCGGAGCGCGCAAACTTAACCACTCGGCCACAGGGCCAGCCCCGATAATGAGTAAATTTTATATGCAATGTTATACAAGTGAAATAAATCAAGCAAAGCTGGTATTGTCTATGTGAGTAAATATCAAGACCATAGTCTTGAGTAAAATAAAAGTTAGGTCCTGAATGATTTAATGCCATTTGTATAAAGTTTTTAAACATACAAAACAATATTAGATGGTTATAAATGCATCTATATTTTACGACAGTTTAAAAGCAGACACAGGAACGAAATATAACAAATATAGGATAGTGTTTAGTTATAAGGATACATTTAGGAGTGGATTGAGATGAAGAAGTGTAGAAAAAGGGTTTCAATTGTAATTGTAATGTTTCATTCCTTAAACTGGGTGAAATTACATTAGTGTTGGTTACTAGTATTGTCCATACATATTTGTACTTGCAAAATAATACATATAAAATTTAAAAAATGAATAGTGCTACATCACTGAACAATTATAGTGTGATGATGTGTAAGTATATGATTTTTTGGAAAGGGTTTTGCCAAACAACTTTTACATGTCTTGGCTTAAATAGAAAGAGATAATATATACAACACCCTGGAGGATACAGAAGAGGCAGCTCACAAGCCAAAGCCCAGGCTGCCCCAGTTGCTTCTAAGGGCTTAGGGATCAACTTCTCACCACAAGTTGCAACCCATCCCCCTTCCTCAGCTGGAAAGCTCTGATCTAGGAAACTGGCTGCCCGAACAGTTCCCACTACAGTCGAGTTACCGCATCCAGAGACTGGATGATCGCATTGTAGACTCAGATATCTGATGGCTAATTGACACAAGGGTCAGGGTGATCTTGTGGACATAGATGCAGTGACCAAATTCACAAAGACTATGAGAGGAAAATAAAAATACCAATTAGCTTATTAATTTGTGGATAGAGAACTATTAAACAGATTATAAAAGTATGCCCTCTGATCCGTTTTCTAAGTAGCATGAAATCAGGGCATGATGAGTTATTTGAGAAACATCATGGTTAAAAACATTTACTTTGATCGCCTGACAGTCACAGTGAGACAATGACTTTGTCTCTGTGAGAAACTATTTTCTTTGCTTCCAATACCAAAGAAGATTCTGTTCAGATTGAATGAACCTATCCCAGAGTGAGAACCGGGAGGTTGACTCTGTCTATATCTCCAAGCTCTTTGAGGGCACAGTATTTTGCTTTTAAACAAGGAAGAGATTTCAGGAACCTCAAAGTTGTCATTTCTCCTCACAAAAGTAACAAGATTTGCCTCAATTTTAATCTAAGAAGACAATTGTTTTGTTGATCATTTCATAATATCAACTCTTCTGCTCTATGTCTTTTTTAAAATATTGGGTTTAATACATTAATAGGGTTTAGACATAAAGCAAATAAGTAAAAAAGATTTGAGTTTTCTTTAATCCAGGATAGCAATTGCCGATTTTTTCTATACTGAACAGAGCAAGAGTTTTCTTCATTTGATATTCCTAGACACGAATATTATACCAAATATTGCAATTAAATTATTTGTTACACACTCTTATTCTAAAGGAGATCTATTTCTCAAGATTAATATTCAATTTTATTTCTTGAGTCATTAAGAAATTTAAATGAGACCTAGACGCTCATCAAATGGCATCATACTTAGCCACAAGTACGTTTCATGCAATATTCAGCAGTTTCTAACAAAGAGCAATTACTCCAATTCTTATTCAGACACTTGTTATTTCTATCTTCTACTAGAGGAATTCATGGAATATTATTATGCATTTTGTAAACTCTAAATTAAAATAATTAACTTCTAGTGGGTGATAATGAACTGAAAAATAAATACTTTGCAAGACTCAGGTATCATAACAACATGTGACATTATTTATTTGGAACTCATTTAATTTCACTGTGTAAACAACATTTCCTTTCCAATATCATTCAGTGAATAGATGTCTAGCTCCTGTGGCATTTGACATTTGACCAACATTGAATATCAAGAGCTTTTTCTCAAGTGCAAGTAATTCAACAAAAATAAATTATCTGGAGGACTAGGAGTGCTACAGAACTCAAGGTTGGGATATCAAGGCACTGGTAATGGGGTAGAGTTTTTAATAATAACTCTTCACAGAGGATTGTGATAGAATCAGTTTTAGTCCCACTCTCATAGGCTAAATTAGACTTTCACTAGCTTCAAAAATGGGCTTAGTGATCAATGTTCCTCCTCAATATTTCCATCGTCAGAACTGGAAGTGGAGTATTAATTAAAACAAGCTAGGTCTACTTGTAAACAGGCCTGTGATGGTCAGTATATGGCTATGTTCCTTGGGGTTCCTGTTCTGGAAGCTAAGGTCTCAAGGCCTGACCTTTCCTTAGGAGTCAAGAGAGAATGTAAGAGACACAATTTTGAGATCCTGGATCTTCTGAGTTACAACATCAAACTCAGGAATGGGATATAGACTTAGAGAAGATACTCCAGTCAGGATTAAGGAAGGTACTTTTGACTGGTATACCCTCCATCTGGTGACTCACAGAAATCAAAACAGTGATGCATAATCACAGTGTCAGATCCGATCATGGAGAATGAAATCTGACATCTGAGAAATGCTCAACAAATTTTCATGGATAGACATTAAGAAAATATAATTTTACATAAATTCACTTTATTTTCATTGTATATTTAAATTATATGTTAAATTCAGGAAAATTATCCTCACTTCAGAAAACACTGGAATGAAAGAGGATACACCATGCTATTATGATGATATGAAAAGCAATATTTTACAGTGGACTTATCACACTGTACCAATTCAAAGAAAAGAGCATTTCGTTTTTATTTACCCTTTAGTACAAGTGATACTTGATTGTATACTAAATAGGAAATTAATGAGATAATCATGAGGAAATAACTATTATTATATTGCAGAAGAAACTTCAGAATAAAAATTCATATTATAGATTTATACATACCTATATAAAGCAATATTTTCCAAGAAATTGGATTATACTAAAGGCTTTTATGACTTTTAAAATGTTTATCAAAAAATGTTGAATATTTTCATATATTATATATATAATTGTAGTAGTTTTATAGTGCTCCAATATGGGACACCAATTAATTTATTTATTCAATATTCTACTGTCAAATTTAGGTTGTTTTCCATTTAAAATATTAAATATAATACTTGAATGACATATGGATCTAGAAAATAATCAAATAAAGTTAAATTATTATGCTACATATTGTTAAGGAATTGATGCCTAATACCACCTTGAAACACTAATCAATGTAAGCGTCATTAAAGGTGATATGACCAGACATTTTGTATTTCATGAAATAGAAATTTCGCAGCACTACCTATGAAGTATTCTAAAAGTTGAATCACAAATCTAATCAAGCCTCTATAGCTTTTGAAATTTGCAGGAAATACAAGAGATAAAGGAAAGATTTAAGTTCATCATAAAGAAGCTACTGGCCAAACTCAGAGTGAAAGACATTCTATAGGATAAATAACCGCATTCTTCAAAAAAATCATTGGCATTAAAAAAAAGAAAAGGAAATGATGTTATACGAATGCTCTTAAGAAAGAAACTTAAACAGTATAATGACCAAATACAGCATGAGGACTTTGTTTGGATTCTCATGAGGAGAGGGGCCACTTTGAAAATTAGGATAAATTTGAGTATGAACTGGCTATTAAATATTTAAAGACATGAGAAATTTTAGAATTTTGTCGGGTGTTATAGTGGTACGGTGTTTATTTTATTTTTTAAAGAACTTACAGCTTAGAGACACACACTGAAATGTCTATTGGTTCAATGATGTGCATCCTGGGACTTGTTTCAAAATACTACAGAATAACAAAGATAGATACGCATATATAAAATTTTTAAAATATTGATATTTAATGCAGCTGTGTGAGGTGGTAAGAGTTCATTATAGCATTCTAATGTTGCACATTCGAAAATTTTTATAATCAAAGGTAAAAAATTTTATGACTATGACTATTTTTTGCTTATGGTTTTTAATATTAGTGAGTTATTTACTCTTAATAAATTCCTAGAAACTGGTCTTCTGGATCAAAAGGAAAGTACTTCTTAAGGTCATTACACTTTATACGGCAATTATCAGTTATAGGAAGAAATGCCTATAACCCTTGTTAAATGGTTATTATCAGTCTTTACCCAAATTTTAGATAAAATATAGTATATCACTACTCTTTTAGTTTATATTTCTTTACTTAATAATGAGATTCACTTATCAAAAATATCTACTTAGTGGCTTTTCAAATTTCTTCTAAATCAACTGCATGTTGAATTTCCTATCTCTTTTTTATTCTTTAAGAATCTATCTATTTTGATTTGCAAAAGTACTTTACTTATTAAGGATATTAACATTCTGTCTGCCCTAAAAATTACAAAAATCTATTTTAACATGAGCATTTAAACTTTGTCTATACATTCTTCTGTGAAGAGATTAGAAATATTTAGGTTGTAATATTTACCTCTCTTCTCCATGTTAGTACCTGCTAGTAGGATCACAAGTTGAAAGTGAGAAAGAAGAAAGCCCCCCTGATATCCACCACCTTGTCTGTTACTATCAGCTAGGCCTTGGAATTTTGTGTTGGAAATGAGCAATTTCACGGAACTTCAGTATCAGACAACGCCAGTTAGTGACCAAGATGGATCAAAATAAATACAAGACCACTCCACAACAATACTTAACACAGAAAAGAGATAAGCTTTGCTCAAGTCACAAATATGATCAAGCATCCCCAACCTGGTTAATATGAACGTTTGCTGCTTCTTTACCAATTATGGCTTTCACCATAGTTTAGTTTACTCCTCGTAGATAAGATTTATTAAGATACGTAATCATAGAATTACCCTTGCTTCCAGACAGCATCCAATTTAGAGCAAAACCACACTTCTTTAACTCTCCCCTAAAATCAGCAAATAAGACTGAATCTTCAAGAAGTCCTTTCCAACACCCTATTACTAAGACACCACATGGACTCCAAGATATGAGTTCTCCCATGTTGAAAAACACAATAAACCTAACTTGTTCAACTACAGATATGTTTCTAGTGGTCTGTAAGTAGGAAATTAGCAAAGTAATAATCTGCTGCAATGTTATACGGTTTATCACATTTTCTCCTAATATGTACTTCCTTCATGTAATTTTTTAATAATTAAAATGTTAATACATATGGAATTCTTTTGAGTTTGTTAAAAAATAATTTTTCCTAGTTGATTAACCAATTTTAATGTATTGAATTATGCACTCATTATCTTTCATTTTCCATTTTTACCATGTCATGTCAAAAACTGTATTTTAAATATTTTTCCCAATAAAGTATCAGAAAAACAATATACACTTTTGTGTGTAAATCTACAACTTTGAAATTTAGCTTGGTTTAATATTAAATATTAGGAATAAACGAAGAAAGAATATATTCTGAAGCATTTTTTAAAAATTGAGAATTTTTTTTGAGATGCATTAATGTTTAGAATTTTTAAAAAGTCAAGATTTTTGTTTGCATTCTCCTGACAGTTTCATGTTCTTTCATGCCTCCATGTTTTTACCTGCTTTTTCATTCTTCTACACAGAATACGCTTCCTCCTCTGTTTTTCAAGTTAACACATTCAGCCCTCAATTTAAGCAACACCACCAACTGAAAGCTGGCTTGGGCCTTCCTTCTCTGTGCACCTACAACATTAATCACATCCTAAAGGATTTTACTTACCCATCTTGAGGTAAGGACCCATCTTTAATTTCTCCCACTTGTCTTTTCTTTTCCATCATCTGTCTCCAACTAATCAATAAGCTTATCAGAATGTCTCATTCATGCTGGTTTACCCAATGCCAGGCAAGCAAAAGGGATGCAATGAATGTTTATTGAGACTATGACTGTGTTTCCTATAACTGTGAGTCAGTTTTAGAGCTCTCAGGAATGATGCCAGGTAAGGAAGATATGATTCCTGCCAAGCCTCTCTTCACTGTTGATATGTCGTCAGTTTATAACTTTCGCTGTAGAGAAAGACCCATTCCCATTTGAAGGTCTAATGAAGAGAACAAAAAATCTAGTATTCGATCATATAAAGGGGAGGGTTTAATGTCACCAAATTGTAATTGAAAGAGTGATGATTTATGATTCTGTACCAGCCAACCAGAGACACCTTTCTGAACATGGACATCACCCTTTTTATATGGTATATCACGACCAGCTTATGGAGGCAGGTGCTTTCCAGAAATGGGAAAAGAGCCCAGTGACCAAGGAGCTGTGCAGAGGGCAGGCTGGCGAAGGAAGGGAGCCTGGACTTGTTAAGAAAGCCTCTCTTTCTCCTCTCAGATGGAAAATGAGCAAGTCTTAGGCCTGAGGCTGGAGCCTAAGGGATCTACGCTTGTGTTTCACTGATCTCCATAAATATTTGCTGAATTTGTCAAGTAAATGACCTTTAAGCTCTGACCAGGATGTCTGTCCTATAACCCTCCTCTTAGGAAGATTTTTCTCCAAGAATAATTCTTATTGCATCTCCTGAATTGCCTCGGGACACCTGCCAGCAGCTTTTAGTCTGTTAGTTTAGCCAAGCACGCTTATTTGGCCTTTAGTGAGATATTTTATTTTTCCACTGGAGTTACTATTTTATAGCTTTATCGTATCGCATCCATATTATTTCTTTTTAATCATATTTTCATATACGTGAGGGAGTATTTCACTGGTCGTCCAAATATGAACAAATAAGCATCGATAATTTTTTGGTGTGGTTGGCTCTGAAAATACCAATGTACCTTTCCCAAATTGATCTCACGTTTCACCACAGGGGCTTTTCTTGACATAAATGTCTATATTCTAAGGAAGTTTCATAAACAAACACCTTTTAAGGCTGTAGTTTCTAGAAACACTTCCATATATTGGTAAATGACACTATCATCCATCCTCTTGCTTGAACTAAAGTATCTGTAATCTTCCTCAGTTTGTTCCCTCAAGCATCCCATCCCAACCCAATTCCACTATCAAAACATAAAGACACAACCTCCAGAAAAATGTCACAGAAATCTTCTCATCTCTGCATCCACAGGCACCACCTTATTCCAAGCCATTTGGCCAACAGACATACCCTCGTAACCCATCTACCTGTTGCTACCCATGTACATGGACCACACATTTTCAAAACAACTCCCAAAGTGACCTTCTAAAAGTGTGAGTCAGGTCAAGCCCCATGTTTTCATTAGAACATTTCAATACCATCTCATCAAACTTTAATAAAATCTAAAGTTGTCACTTTACCTACATAATGCCCTCCATGATTTCTCCCAGCTCCACCTCTCCAGGTTCATTACTAGCCTTCTTCTTGTGCTATGTACCCTAGTAAAGATGCACTGGCTTTTTTTTTCTTAATATATAATAACTTGTAAATTTGGTCCTGCCTTAAGATTTTAGGATCCATCATCTCTTCAGCTCAAAGTACACCTGCCTTATCAAGGTCTCGGCTCCAGAGTCACCTCCTTATGAGGACTTCCCTGACCATCCAATCTCAATTCTCTCATCAACCAGTCTCTCATTCCCCTCCAGTTGGTCTCTTTTTTCATATACCCAATCATCCTTTTCAACTGCTTATTTGCACTTGCTGTCATCTGAATTTTTCTTGTTTACTTCTTTACTGTCCATTTCTCCCTATTAAAGTGGAGACTTTATCTGAGTTTGGACCTTATCTGGGTTGACAACCCATCTATTCCAAGCATCCAGAAAAATACTTCCTTATGATATTTGTTATTACTCATTAGAGTTTCAAATAAGACAGATTTAAATAACGCAAAAGAATTTCCAGACAAATGAAGTTTTTATCATCTAGTGAAAAATTCAATTCTTGAATATAGAATTCTAAACAAAAATTTTCCAAATATCCCATAACATAGATTGAGAAATGTGGTTCTAGGGTATCATACTTAGAAAGTACATTTCTCCAATGTTAATTTTCTAAGTGTATAGACTATAGAGCTGTTTGGAGAAATGATACAGGGTCTACATTATGAAAATTTATCTTATACAAGCCTATGACCAGAATAAATTGATTAATTTGCATTATAAAAGAGCAATACCAGAACTATATCAGAGTTCAGTTTTTGTCATAAAAGCCAAGGAGAAGGTGATAGTTTCCTAGGGTTGCTGAAACATCTTACCACAAGCTGGGTGTTGAAAACAACAGAAATGTACTCCCTCACAGTTCCAGATACAAGAGGTCTCAAGTTAAGGTGCTGGCAGGGCTGCCGCCCTCCAGAGGCTGTAAGGGAGCCTCTTCCAGCTTCTGGTGGTTGTTGGCAACCCTGGTGTTCCCATGCTTATAAATGCATCATTCCAAGTTCTTCCTCCATCGCCACGAGGTCTTCTTCCTGTTTGTTTGTATCTCTGGGACTCCACAAGGTCTTCTTATAAGGATACCAGTCGTTGGATTACCACCCAGCTTAATGCAGGATGACCTCATTTTAACTTAATTAAATCTCCAAAAGGTCCAAAAGGTCCAAAGACTCTGTTTCCAAAAAATGTCACATTCTCAGGTACCAGGATTAGGACTTGGTCATATCTTTCCAAGGGAAAAATTCTACCCACTACAGAGAGTTCAGCTAGAGTTGGCATCAGTGGCAGCACGGTATTGAGAAGAATATAATGGGAGCTGAGTAGTCACAAAATATTAAACCCAATACACAGTTAATTTCTCTAAATTCCTCTTATTAAGAATCTGTCAAGAAATCATTCTCATTATTTGAATTCTATAATGTATTTTTACTTCTGCAGAAATATTATTTAATAATATGTCTGCACACAAGGAGAGAATTTGTCATATGAACTTTAAGTACTACAGTCCCATCATTGTTTTAATTAAATTAATAGCTCGTTTTTAATTTCCTCTGTAACATAGAGATAGACAAGGATTAGCACAAACGTGAACTCAAGTACACTACTTTAAAAGACTTTTATTTTTCATCTTAAATAAACTCATTGATACATTGGCTTTATATATCTGTGTGTTTGGCATGGCTAATAAGACCATACTCCAGGATCAAAATCTGCTCTAGATGGGCTAGACTCTAACGTGATAAATTTACTGATGGGATGAATTTTATCCCATTTCATCGCTTGAGAGACAACCTCTAAAGCTTTCCATAGAAGAAGACACACCCCTATGTCTCTACGATACTCTCGGATCTGAATTATGATTGTTCCAGTTATCTAGATGGAAAAATTGAAGTTCAAAGATTCATATCCATTTTTATACCCCTGGGAATATCCCACCTGTTTTGGAATAAAATCAAATGTTCTTATAAAGGACCTAGGCTACTAGTGTTTCTTCCATAAAAATGTAATGTGATGTCTTTTTTAAAACAACGAGATTTGTAAAAACATCTTTGTATTAGAAGTTGAAAACAGCAACAGTAAAATGCTTATTAAAATAACAAGCAACTTGTAAAGGAGTTTCTTAGATTCTATTTCATTGCTTAATTTTACTTTCTTAACACCATTTAAAAGCCTTGCTAGTAAAAAAGCAAAGATCTCCTGAAATAGCATTTACTATGCTGTGAATACAAAGATATAACTGATATGGGAAAGAGAAATGTGGATATTCATGCTGAAGGCAGAGATTCATGTCTATAAATTAAACTTTGCTTTAGAAAATCATCTGTCCTACCATGAATTGAAAATATATTTCACTTTTTTTATGCTTTGTGTTCTTGAGGAAGTGTGTGTGTTTGAAGAGGGCAGGGACAGAAATCCAGAATGCGGCAGTAAAGATAAGCAGGGACAGTCTCCATCTCATGAAAGTATAATTCACGAAGCAGGGTTAACACTCAGAAGAAAATCTAAACAAATGCCTTTTAACATATAATTTTATTTAAATGAGATCATATGTACTTTTTTCGGAATAAAAAATATATTTATTTTATTTTACGCACCTGCTACCTTTCTTTTCTCTTCCCTCCATCATCATTACCCCAGATAACCAATGTCAACCATGTGTATAGTGTCCCATGACTTTCTTCCAGCTTATGCAACTGTGTGTTCAGACATATACACACACAGATACACTTTTTGTCATGTCATAAAGTTAAAATCCTACTATGTTCACAGTTGTGAATCCTGCTTTTCTCAATTAATAGTACATAACAGAAATCATTCCAAAACAACAATTACAGTTTTAATTTATTCATTTTATTTTCGTCATAACATTCTCTTGAATATATACTCCATAATTCGTGTACCCAGCTAGCTTTAGGGACCCCTTAATTTAGTTTTAAGTTTTTCATTGGGCTACAATAAAATATTTACACTTGTATCTTTCTCTAATGGTGTTCCTGTGTATATGGGACAGATTCTTAGAAGTGGAATTGCTGATTAAGATTTTTTTTTATTTAAAGAGATACCCCCATATTGCATTTAAATAAAGCTGTAATAATTAATCTTTAACCTAACAATGTAAAAAAAATTTTGTAAATATTCCAATTAATCAGTGTTACCCCTCATTATTTTTAATATCTAATTTTACATAAGTGTATAATTATAGCTACTAAGGTTGATATCTTTCATATATTTTTTCGTAGTTGGACTTAAACTTTAGTGACTTTCCTGTTCATGTAATTTACCCAATTTCTTATTGATTCATTTGTGTTTTTCTCATTAATTTGTGAGAGTATTTTTAAGATTATTATTATTATTATTTAGGCTTTATTTGTCATATGCATTACACATACATTTTTCCAATTGCTTGCTTTCTTATTTTAGTTGATTATGACTTTGCCTGTCATTTTTTCTGTAGTTTTTATTTAGATTGTATTATTGAGTCCCATGTGTGTGGCTACATAAGATTGAAAGGATGTATATTCCGAGGTAACTCTCTTTGGAGATCATAGGTATGTAGGCAGAGTACCGGTTCCTTTGTAGAGCTCGGACTTCATATGACCAGTTGTTCTGGCAGACGCTAGGACAGAATGGAAGCATGAGAATTTGCCTTTTGACAAAAGGAAGGAACAACTCCCTCCTGGTTTCACCCTAGCATCTGTGATTACAGTCTTTGTATTCTCATAAAGACTCTATGAGTAGTTGGAATTTTTTAATAACCCTGAATAATTAGTTCCACCAGCTGATCAATTAGATATATATTTTTCAGTCCTAAAATCAGGGCAACAATTCCTCTCTAACACAAAATCAGTTCTTTTCAGGAAGAAAAGTTTAGCTCCAATTGTTCCTAAGATCACTGTGGGTACCAGAAATTCTAGGAGACGCCCAATTTCAAAGATTTTGACCTATTGTTATTGAAAGCACATAGGAACTTCCATAAAATGAACCCTGGTGTTTCGTTCAGAAAGTGTGTACAATGATTCCAAAATCCCTTTACTTAAATTTTTTCTCTAACATTTAGTTTTACAATAATGATGAAAGTATCCAACTCTTCTCTTACTTAGTTATTCGGGAGTCTACTCATTATGAACCAGACCCATGCTGGTAATCTAAGGTCCTCTTATAATGAAGACTCACACTTGGCTAGATCATATGTCAATATCCATTCAGGCTAAAATCATATTGCCTTGGTTACTTGTTGCAGCCTTCCGAGTCATCACATAAACGCTCACGTAAGAGCTTAGATAGATAGATTAGAAGCTCATTTTTATTTTGCCTATTAGAGACACTATAGGTCTTTCCTCTGCCCAAGTGAGATGTTCCACAATCTCAGTGAGAATACAATTTAGGCTTCCAAAAACTTATGGTAGACTTTGGTATTGGTTCTTAAACAGGTGTATATGAGAATTTATAAGTTTACATTTTGATATGGTTACTTTTATAAAATTATTTAAAAATTTACGACTCTGTTTAGTGAACCTAAGTTTAAAATTTATTGAACATCACATTCCATTAGTAGATTTTGACTTCTTAAAATTATCTGCCTAAGTAGGATAAATAAACTATGCCACTAATAATTATTAAGAAGCCAGACAAGAGTTTCGACCATTTTACTTATATATGTTTACAGGACTCAAATATATGTAAATCCAATCATGCCAATCATTCTTTCCTACCAAGATGTTGCCTACACAACTGGCTAGGAAGACAGAGAGGCTCCCTGGGGCCTGAGAAGGCCTGGCTTGCCCACCAAGACCTTGTCGTCCAGTGTTCTGCAAAATGGCAGAAACTGAGTGTTAGAGGCTGGGGAGGGAAAGAGACTGAGATTCTGCTTAAGCTTTTAGTCCTCAACAACCACCACTCTATTTATGTCATTGCAACCTCTTTATCAACAAAAACTTTTCTTTCCTTCACGCCAAAAAACAAACTCAAACCTACTGCAACACTGAACTGTTCAAATGTCAGCCAACACGCCTGCAACCAGGATTCTGAGTATCGTTAAAGAAAATCACACAACTTTGCTGAATGGAGCAAACAAGAAACGGGAATTCCAATTTCAACTGTGTCCTCAAACACATCCCTATAATTTCTCCTCCGTTTCCGAAACCAGTTATTTCTTCCATTGTGGAGGCTCTTAGTTGAGTGGTTAAAAACTCTGGAATGTGTCTCTCTGTTAAGACTGCTTAGTAACTGTATGACATAGGATTAATTACTTATCCTAAGTTTCACATGAAAATGGAATAATAATACCTACTCATCAGGTTGTTACAGGAGCTATTTAGCTATTTGACACAGACTGCGTACATTCTTAGGTCAAGGTCTGGCAGAGTGTGTACATTTCATATATTGCAACTATATTTTTTTCTCATTGTCTACTTAAACTTTTTCTGTTCTTCCAAAAGATCTAATCCCATTAATTCACCTCTCATTCTAAAAATATTACCCTGCTTTACGCTATTTGGAGAAAACAGAAACGATCTCTCAACTTCCTTCAGAGCTTTCCAGCATCTGTATCCATGTATTCTTCCTTCCTTCTTATGATAATGAAAGAGTGTTTCTCAATTTGTCTTGCCCTTGCTCCTGATCTCACCTACCAGGATCTGAGATCTCATCTTACACCCTTAGCAATTCCCTGTCTCTTGTGTTTTTATGTTTTTATTCTCTCTCTCTCTCTCTTCCTATCCCTCTCTTGCTTCCTCCTTACTCTTTCAGTCAAGATTTAAAGATGTTTCAGTCTCCCTTAAATTAAAATTTAAAAACAACCTACCGGGACCAGCCTGGTGGTGGAGCGGTTAAGTTTGCACATTCTGCTTCTCAGCGGCCCGGGGTTTGCCAGTTCGGATCCCGGGTGCAGGCATAGCACCGCTTGGCAAAAGCCATGCTGTGGTAGGCGTCCCACATATAAAGTAGAGGAAGATGGGCATGGATGTTAGCTCAGGGCCAGTCTTCCTCAGCAAAAAGAGGAGGACTGGCAGTAGTTAGCTCAGGGCTAATCTTCCTGAAAAAAATAAATAAATAAATAATAAATAAATAAAAACAACCTACCAATACATTGCCATTTAATGTTAATCCCCTAATCTCCACTGACATAATTCTCATTAACATTTCCCAAAACTTCCTTTTGGTAAATCCATAAAGAGTTATAAGCCTTTAATTAATTTACCTGCAGCATTGCCTTTGTACTCTTAATATTCTCTGGTCAGTCTTTTTAGTATCCTTTACAAACACAATTTCATCTATCAATAACTTAAGTGTTGGTGTTATTCCCACTAATTCCTCTCACTCTTACTCTCACAAGAATGGGGATATTATGGAACAAAACAGAAATTCCCTATTTTCATGGAACTTACACTCTAGTGAAGTGGTAAGCACAATAAATCAGAATATTATATAATAAGTTAAAAATAGTGAGTTCAATATAAAAATAGAGCAGAATAAGAGGTATTGAGCACATTAAGAGAAGAGACATAATGAACATGGTAACATTTCCCAAAACTTGAAGGAGGAGCAGGGATGAGCTATATGTCAACCTGGGGAAAAGGCATTCGAGAAAAGGATACAAATGATGCAAAAGCCATGAGTGTGCCTTGAGGGAAATTTTTTTGAGGAAATTAAGGAATATTAGTAAGATTAATGAAGTCGATGGTGCTGGAAGAGAAGATGGACAGGAAGATATGACAATAGGAAGATAGAACAATTACAACAGTAAGAGACGACACCACGCCAGATCATGCAGGCTCATTCAATTAATTTCAAATGTTATATGAGATAATGAGATAATGAAAATTGAGATACTGAAAAGCCACTGCAAAGTGTCAAGCAGAAAGTGGCATGATTGACATTTTGTTGAAGGGTTGCTCTGGTTGCTATGCTGAAACAGTTTGGAATGGAGAGTGAGTGACAAGATTCAGAGCAGGGATAAGAGTTAAGAAGCTGTTGCAACAGTCTTGGGGAGGGGTAATGATGGTTCTGACCAGAGTGACAACAGAGGGTGTTAATCAGTAGTGGTAAGGGTTGTGACATTTTGAATGAAGACCCAAAAGGATTCCTGGACAGATTGGAATACAGGGTGTGGAAGAACTCGAAGAAATCAGAAATGAATCCTTTTGGGGATTTCTTTCCTCCGGAATTATTGGTCCCTTAGGTTGTTGCTACCTCACTTATCCCACAAAGTCTTCATAGATTTTCTTTTTCTTTTAGTTGTTTGTTGGGGAGTTGGTCTTAAAAAACGCCCTGCCATTACTGTAAGCACATTAGAGCCTTCCTCTCTGCAAGTCCTCTACAGATGGTCTAACATCTCAGTTTAGATTCACAGGTACTTGGAATCTGGGTCTCAGCTAAATATGTAACAGGGAAAATATCAATTTAATATTACACATCTGCTTAGTCCTGGGAGTCTTTGTTATTGTGTGTGTGTATGCATGTATGTGTCTGACATGTGTGTATGTATGTCTGACACATACATACATGCACATACACTCATGTGTATACATACATGTACAATCATACACACGTGTGTACACACACATTTTAATGGCTAGTAAAATGCAAGTTCCTTAGAAAATTCCATTGCATTAATTTTTTTGGTTGTTTAAAACAAATTCTGTACGATGTACCTACTACTCTCTTTCTGGAAACACTGATGAGCTAAATGAAATAATAGATCAGTTTCTCTATATAAACCCAGAGAATTTTAAGTACTCCTGCAATTGGAGCAAGAATAAAAATTTAAAATAATTTTTACTCCAGAATTTATAATAATAATTGAAAATATATTTAGTCAAAACAAGAATGTTTTCTAAGAGAATACAGATTAATTTTTACATCTTCAAGTTTTAATAGAACGAGATAAGACCAGTTTAAATTAGACCATTCAACAGTTTCTTAGGTGGAAGACTCACTGCTCTGTTTTGGTAATGAGACATATAATGAGGTAGAGAAAGACTCGCAAAACTCAGAGCTTTGAAGCATATGCAGCTGCATATTAATGATTGCATCTGTTATGTTCTGCCTAGAGTTCCCTATCTGTAGAAAGTTGCATAACCACTGTCAAGAGATTTAAAAGGCTTCCATTAATTTGCAATGGCAGCAATTAGCAGAGATGATGCTAAGCCTTGCTAGATTTCAAGCTGTCAGTGTCTGGTCATTTACATGTGGGGTTTTTGTAAATTTGCACTATCATTTGGTTAAATGCATTTATATATATGAAAAATGCTTTTATTGTTAAAAACTTTCTACATACCTAATAATATTTATAAATGGCATTGGAAGTCCCAGAATTGAACCCATGTGGTATATAATGATGTTGTAAAACAGGAAGTAAATGCTAAATCACACATTAGAAATACTTCAGAGATAGAAAATATATTAGAGATCAAAACTCACTGAAGTCATAGAAATAGTAAGCCATCTTGTTAACAAAAATCATGCAGTGAAGTAATGGTGTGAAGAGAAAGCACAGGATCAGTTATCAGGAGATCAAGGCTAGAACTGCTGCTCTATCAGGAAATGTGTTGCAATAAGCAAATCCAATTTCATAAGGTCATCAGATTTTCACTTGACACATGTTAAAGTTGAATAAGAAAATACTTTCACATAAAAGTGACATCAGCAAGATGACACAGTAGGAAACCCTGGACTCTAGTTACCCCACAAAACACTACACTTCAGTAAAAATTAACAGACAAATTCCCTGTGTGAGAAATCCAGAAACTATTTGAAAAGCTTCTTCATCCTTGGAGAACACAAAACCAGACTCATTGAAGCTGATAGGGAGATTTGGGACATTCTCTCACTAGAGTTCCTGCCACCTGTGCCGTGCCATCAATTCAGGAACATTCTGTAGCTCTCAGCTTCACTCAGGGAAGGGAAGGGCTTGATCTGTGTGTCCAGTACCCCAACATCTGACAAAGAATGAGCATATTTCTCACCAGTCCTGGAGATCTGACATGTCTGGCACAGTCTAGCCACGCAGGAGAGAACAGAAACAGTGGCTCAGTCTGGTAGATGCCAGAGATCCTTCCCCATGCTCAGTATGCAGCAACTGAATGAAAAATCCAAGCTCTCACCTTCCCCCTGGGGAGGTAAAGAGTTGATCCATGTATCCATTGCCACAAATTCTCCAGGGATACCTAAAGACCTGGTATCTGACTTGCCAGTCTTGGAGTTCTGATGAGTCCAGTACAGTCTAAGCACTTGAGGGAGGACAGAGATGGCAGTTTGGACTGGTAGACATCATAGATCCTCACCCTTGGCTCCGTTCAAAGTGTACAAAGACCATAGTTTCTTCCTTCTCCCTAACAAGATAAAGAGTGTGTAGAGGCCCCCACAGTCTCTGACTAGATTGATTTATAAATATCTTCTCCTGTCCAGGGCCAGTCTGTGAAGACTGAGAGAGGTGCCTGCTCTGTCTAATGTGCAGACACAAACACATTGACTTCACAGAATAATCAGGTAAAG